>NC_058130.1:281961112-282003247 GCF_016433145.1 Gracilinanus agilis | reverse complement strand
TATCAATAAGCACATGAGAAAGTGTTCTAAATCTCTAATAATTAGAGAAATGCAAATCAAAACAACTCTGAGGTATCACCTCACACCTAGCAGATTGGCTAAAATGATAGTAGGGGAGAGTAATGAATGCTGGAGGGGATGTGGCAAAACTGGGATATTAATGCATTGCTGGTGGAGTTGTGAAATGATCCAACCATTCTGGCTGGCAATTTGGAACTATGCTCAAAGGGCTATAAAAGAATGCCTGCCCTTTAATCCAGCCATACCATTGTTGCATTTGTACCCCAAAGAGATCATAGATAAACAGACTTGCATGAAAATATATTTATAGCCGTGCTTTTTGTGGCGGCAAAAAACTGGAAAATGAGGGTATGTCCTTCAATTGGGGAATGACTGAACAAATTGTGGTATATGCTGGTGATGGAATACTATTGTGCTCAAAGGAATAATAAACTGGAGGAATTCCATGTGAACTGGAAATACCTCCAGGAATAGATGCAGAGTGAAAGGAGCAGAGCCAGAAGAACATTGTACACAGAGACCAATACACTGTGGTAAAATAGAATGTAATGTGCTTCTGTACTAGCAGCAATGCAATGACCCAGGACAATTCTGAGGGACTTATGGTAAAGAACGCTACCCACATTCAGAGGAAGAACTACAGGAGTGGAAACAGAAGAAAAACAACTGCTCGAACACATGGGTTGAGGCAGACATGATTGGGGATGTAGACTCTAAACTACCACACCAATGCAACTATCAACAATTTAGAAATAGGTCTTGATCAATGACACATGTTAAAACCAGTGGAAATACACATCAGCCATGGTGGGGGGTGAGGGGGAACCTCGAGGGGGTGAAGGGGAAAGTAAGAGCATGAATTATGTAACCGTGGTAACTTTTCTAAAAAATAAATATTAATAAATGTTAAAAAAAAGTCACAAACTGGCTTTTATAAGCTGAATTCTCATTCTGATAATAGCACATTCAATTCTGTCCTGTCTACTTCCAAAAGCAATTATTTCTCTACGACATGTTTTTTTCTTCTACTTCTGGCTCCACTCTTAACATTTAGCCTGGAAAACTACTGAAATGGTTTACTGTTTTTATACATAAGGTATGATCAATTCTCTCAAAAACTCACAAGATGTTTTCTGTACCATGTCATTTGCCATCATCTCATGGCCAAACCTCTATAATCCTTTTAAACTGATGAAGGTCTTATTATTGGAGGAAGGGAATTGCAACATTTAACTTTTTTGTGATTAGAGTCTGGACCCATTAATTAAATGATTGAAACTAGACTACTTTGAGTAAGATGTGTATGGGGACAACTACACCATCCCTTCCTTATCCTAAATATCTTGTGATTATATTCCATTTTCTGTGATTATGTTTATTTAGGCGAGCCATGGACCGGTTAACATTAGTGCAATACGTTATGGGAAAAAATAGCAAAAAATATTTGTTGGTGTCTAGATTGTTCTTACAAATTAAAAGGCTGCTGTGCTGATAGGGCTGAATTTCCTCAATACCTTCTAAAGAGCCAGGATTCTTTATATATAAGTTAAGTTGGAGCTCCCTGAAGAGCTTGCTAGAAAATAGTTGACTTTTGTTTCATGGTTTTATTTAAGAGGTATCAAGGTCACCTCCAGGACATATGGAAGTAGGTTTATAATAAGTTATTTATAAGAAAATGCTGGGATTCAGAACCAAAAAAAAAAAATCAGAGAAGTGGCATATGTTAGTTATCATCAGGCGTTTGTAGTCCCAGCAGTTGGTTCAAAGAATCAATGTGTTTTAAGATTCAAGTTTGCATCTCCTGCTGATATATTGGGACTCATACTGTGTGCAATAGTGTTATGTTCTGTGTTGTGTTCTTTGTCCCAATGCCCCCTGCCCCACTTAGTATGCCTATGTTAATAAAGTTCTATATTACGTAGCTTCTCTAAATGAAATATTTCTGGTCTCTGTAGCCCTTCTAAGAGGAGAGTAAGCAATTGAGTTGGCTTCAAGAATGTATGGTGAGTGGCAGTCTAAGACTGGTCTCTAACAGTAACCACATTCAGAGATTGAGAATTTCACTGATTCATTGCCACTTTTTTTTTTTAAGTTCAGTATTTCCAAAACTTCAGAAAGACTTTGTGTCTTCTTAGTTTCTTTCATCCTTTAGTTGATATTTCTCATTTCCACTTCCTGGAGTTTCTGTTAATTTCTTTCTCATGCTTTTCTTTGCATTGTTAGTTATTCTAAATGAGAAATTACAAATCAACCAACAGCATGAACTCTAATATTTTGATCTTGCATTTTCTTCTCCAGTGAAATATGTTCTTAATATAAACCATTATTATAATGGATTTTCTAAAAATCTCAATGGGTTGTTGCAAATTTCTCCAAAATTTCAATCAGAACAGTTATAGAGTATCATAAATCAAAGGGAAGGGAAGGGGAGGGGAAGGGAAGGGAAGGGAAGGGAAGGGAAAAGAAGGGGGAAGGGAAAGAGACACAGAGACACATCCTGTGAAGAAAATTATAATGACCTCAGGTGGAACTACATATTTTAAATGATTTGCATTTGTCTCATCAACTATAGTTAAAAAAATCATTTGGGGTCTCAGTCTTGAAGCAAAACAATAATTGATATAATAGCTAAAATAAATCTTTAGCTTTAGAAAAGTCACATGGTCCAGTCAAGAGTGCAGAGTACTACTATTTTAATTCCTGTTCTAGAATTAGACATCTGGATGAGGTAGGTAAGCCACAATCTCTCTTGATTTTATTCCTGTTTATAAAATAGAGGTAATAATACCTGCCTCATCTACTTTGTTGTGGAATTTTATAAACTATCCCACTAGCCCAGTGATGGGCAAACTTTTTAAAGAGGGGGCTAAAGGAAAAGAAATGCTCATCTGTCAGTCTGTTTCTAAGGCAACTCTTTCAAAGTTTCATTGTATTTTATCCTACTCATTTTATTTGTCATATTAGGAATAATGTAGTGTGGCTGGATAGAACATTTCAGGGGGCCACATATGGGCCACATATGGCCCGCAGGCCATCAGTTTGTCCATCACTGCACTAGATGTTTCCTCTTGGAAGGAGGAAAAGAACACCAAGAGATATACAGTTAAATAATATCTAAAGGCCCTACACTCTGTATTTCTTAGTAATTATTTCCCTTCCATAATATATTCCTAACTGACAAATGGAGGAAACCATATTGAAACGCAATAGAATATTTATTTCTGTCCCTGTTTAGATCAATACATATGCTATATACTCTAGATAAATCTGGTTAATTATTAAAATTGGGGGTTTTCTAGTTTTATAGATCTTCCTTTTGGGCGGGTGGCCTATGTTTTGAAAATCTGGTTCACTTTTGCAGAGAATAAGAGGAAAAGCCATTCCTTTATCACCAGCATAAAAGATGAAGGGAAGAGCAGGCCAAAAGGAATTACCAATGCTGAGAAATCTCTCCTCTAGTCTCTAAAGGGATGTTGGGCTAGCATTATATATCTCTGTTACACCTCAGATATCTCCAGTCTAAGAGTATGAATCTGAATTCAGAAGGAAAGTTACTTCCCTGATCACTCTTTAGAGGGAGGGTTGTTCTTAGCAGCTGGGTGGCCAAAGGGGCAACTAGCTGTTGCACTGGGTAGAGCACTATGTCTGGAGTTAGGAAGGCTCAACTTCCTGAGACCAAATCTGGCCTCAGACACTGGCAATGTGACCCTGGGCAAGTCATGCAACCCTGTTTGCCTCTATTTTTGTATTTTAATGAAACTGTTTAAGGAGGGAGTAGGTTGAAACATGAAGGATATGCAGGGTTATGTGTGACCAAGGTAGCAGGATGTGTAAATGTTTAACCAAGATGGAGCTGGCCACTAGCCACTATCATTCTTGACCTAACAAGAATATTTATGAGTTTTTTGCTCCTAACTACAATCATGGTCTAATTAATCCACAATACTCCTAACTGCAACCATGATCTGTTTAACCCATAGCATGGAATGTAAGTCTCTTCTCTATGTGTATAGATGTTTACATATTTGAATAAACAAGACTTGAAGTCTCACTGTCAACCTCAACTCCTCATTCTCCCTCCCCTAATATGCAATCAATTGCCAATTTACGCTTCCTACCTTCAAAACATCTTTTACATCTGTTCTAATCTCTATTCATATAACCACCACTCTATTCAAGCCCTATTCTTTCTCACTTAGACTACTGAAATTACCTCCTAATGAGGCCATCAGACCCTTCCTGAAATCTCTACCATTTCCAATCGATACTCTATAAAGTTGCCAAGATAATTTCCCAATAACTTAAGGTTAAGGCTAACCATGTCACTTTCCTACGTTGTAAATTGTAGTGATTTCCTCAGCTTGGCATTTTAAAACTTTCACAAACTGGCCCTGTATCTTTCCAACTTTCCAATTCATCCCTTTTGCATGCTCTATGGTTTAGTCAAAATGGCTTTCTCATTATTCCTCACACATGGCATTCTGTTTTCTATCTCTCTGTGATTGCCTTGACTGTCCTCCATGCTTGGAATATACTTCCTTCTTATCTTTGTTTCCTTGAATTTCTACTTTCCTAGAGCAGTGAAGTACCCCATGAAACCTTTCTTAATTCCCACAGCTGTCTATGCTTTTCCCCTTCAAAAATCTATCTATCTATCTATTTATCTATATTTATCTTTCTATCTATATGCCTATTTATCTATTCTCAGGATCAACTATTATTGTAGCTTAGATAGTTCCTAGTAAAGTACTTCCTCTACTAATGCAGATTAACTTCTGCTCTGCAACTTATAGAAACTTCCATGCAACACTGAGAAATTAAGTGATTTGTCTATAATCTTAATATATGGAAAAATATGGAAGAGGAAGGACTTTGAAACTTGAATCCAGGTCTTTTTGTATCCAAGGTTGACAATTTACTATGCCATGTAGTCTGTCATGTATATTATTTATATCTATATATGTACATATTGTCTCCTGGATAAAATGTAAGCTCCCTAAAAGCAGGGGTTGTTTCACATTTATCTTTGTATGCACCTATAAGCAGTCATCTAACATACTTGATGCCTGTGAGGTACTTTATATGTTTATTGATTGATGGATGGATGGATGGATTACATGGGTTATATATAATATATATATTTGTGGTTTTATGCCTGATTATATCCTATAAGTCCATGTTTTATAAATGCATGAATGTATATATGTGTTATGTGTTTTTTCAGGAGGAAACTAGAAATGATTAGAAAGATTATGTTGAAAGATAAAGGATGTGGGAGAAAATTTCTAGGATATTTACTTTTCTTCTTGGAAAATATATCATTTAAGATTATATTCCACAATGACAAAATGCATTTAGACAGGAAATAAATTTGCAATTTCAATGGTGAGAAGTAGTGCTTTAAATTAAAACCAGATCACCTCAATAAAAGATTTCTTGCATTTTTGTTGCTCAAATTGGGCACATCTACAGTGAAGAAGACTTCCTCTTTCACTATTTCTGTGTAATAATTGAGAAGCTTTTACATATAAGAAAAACTCTTTTACCGCAGCATAGCATAGCTATGAATTCTAAATTCTCAAAAATAATGTCAACAAATCTGGTATTGGCTAAGAATAAAATGGAAAATCAATGGAAAAGATTAGGGACACAATACAGAGTAGTAAATAACCATAGCAATTTAGTGTTTGATTAATCCAAAGATCCACACTTTGGGAACAAGAATTCATTATTTGATAAAAACTGATAGGAAAACTGGAAAAGGGTATGGAAGAGTTTGGAAAGAGACTAACATTTCACACCATATACCAGCATAAGGTCAAAACGGGTATGAGATTTAGACATAAAGATTGATACCATAAGCAAATTAAGGGAGCATGGAATAGCTTACCTTTCAGATCTATGGATAAAGGAAGAATTTATGATCAAAGAAGAGATAGAGAACATTATAGAATAGAAAATGGATAATTTTGATTATATTGAATTAAAATTTGTTTATACGAATAAAACTAATGCAGCCAAATTCAAAGGAAAGCAAAAAAGCTAGAAAATTCTTTTTATAGCAAGTATTTTTGATAAAGGTTTCATTTTTCAAATATATAGAGAAGACAACTGAGTCAAATTTATAAGAATGAGTCATTATCCAATTGGTAAATGGTCAAAGGTAGTTTTCAAATGAAAAAAAATCAAAACCATCTATAGTCATATGAAAAGATGCTCTAAATCACTCTTGATTAGAGAAATTCAAATTAAAATAACTCTGAGGTATCACCTAATAGCTATCAGATTGGCCTATATAAAAGAAAAGGAAAATGATAATGTTTGTAGAGATGTGGGAGAATTAGGATACTAATGCACTATTGGTGGAGTTGTGATCTGACCCAATTTTGAATTTAAATTTAAAGTTCAAAGGGTTTAAAACTGTAGTATGCCCTTTGATATAGCAACACCACTACTAGGTCTATATCCCAAAGAGATTCAAAACAAGGCAGGGGGACGATAAGGGTCTATTTGTACAAAAAATATTTATAACCGTTCTTTTTTTGTAGTGGTAAATAAGAGGAAATTGAGATATCCATCAATTGGGAATGGCTGAGCACGTTTTGCTATATGATTGTAATGGAATACTATTTTGTTAATAAGAAATGATGAGTGGAACATTGCAGAAAAACTAGGAAAGATTTACACGAACTGATTCAAAATGAAGGGAGCAAATCAAAACAACTCTGAGGTACCACTTCACACCTAGCAGATTGGCCAATATGACAGCAAAAGATAGTGATAAATGTTGGAGGGGATGTGGCAAAATTGGGACACTGCTGGTGAGGTTGTGAATTGATCCAACCATTTTGGAAGGCAATTTGGAGCTATGCCCAAAGGGCTTTAAAAGACTACCTGCCCTTTGATCCAGCCATACCACTGCTATGTTCTTACCCCAAAGAGATAATAGGGGAAAATACTTATAAAAAATATTCATAACTGCGTTCTTTAAGGTGGCAAAAAAATTGGAAAATGAGGGGATGCCCTTCAATTGGGGAATGGCTGAACAAATTGTGGTATCTGATGGTGAAGGAATACTATTGTGCTGAAAGGAATAATAAACTGGAGGAATTCAATGTGGACTGGAATGACCTTCAGGAATTGATGCAGAGCAAAAGGAGCAGAACCAGGAGAACATTATACACAGAGACTGATACACTGTGGCACAATCGAATGTAATGGACTTCTCTACTAGCAGCAATGCAATGATCCAGGACAATTCTGAGGGACTTATGAGAAAGAATGCTATCCACATCCAGAGAAAGAACCATGGGAGCAGAAACACAGAAGAAATGCATATGATTGACCACATGGTTCAATGAGCGTATGATTGGGGATGTTGACTTTAACCGATCACTCTATTGCAAATGTTAATAATATGGAAATAGGTTTTGAACAATGAAACATGTAAAACCCAGTGGAATTGCTCATTGGCTCTGGGAGGGGGGAGGGAGGAGGGAAGGTAAAGAACATGAATCATGTAACCATGGACAAATATTTTAATTTGATTAAATAAAGGCATTTTTTAAAAGAAGGGAGCAGAACCAGGGCAACTCTGTATACAATAATAGCAGTATTGTATAATAAACAACTGAATGACTTAGATATTCTTGGCAATACAGTGATATAAGACAATCCCAAAGACTCATGATGAAAAATATTATCTGTTTCTAGAGAAAGAACTAAAAGAGTCTGAATGCAGACATACTTTCACTTTCTTTCTCCACTTTTTTTGGTTTTGTTTTTTGTTCATGTTCCCTTCTACAAAATGACCAATATGGAAAAATGTTTTACATGACTGCATATGTAAAATCAATATCAGATTGCTTACCTTCTCAGGGAGTAGGGAGGAGAGAGACACAGGGAGACAACTTAGAAATACATATTTTTTAATGTTAAAAAGTTTTTTTATATGTGACTAAGTAATAAAATAAAGCATTATAAATATATATGTATATGTATGTACATATCCATATATATATATATATATATAATGAATTCAACATGGTAGTTTTTAAAAATACCAAGAAAGTACAAACTGGAAGGTCCTTCTATACTTGAAATGTTTCATGTAAGGACATAGAAAGTCTACACTATACTAAGTAGAAGTTCCAAGGCAGAAGAGAGGTAAGGGCTAAGCAAGTGGAGTTTAGTGACTTGCTCAGGGTCGCACAGTTAAAAAATTGTTTGAAGTCAAATTTGAACCCAGGACCTGGCTTTCAGTCTACTGCACTACCTATCTGTTTCAAGGTAAGGGCTTTTGAGAGACAGACAGACAGACAGACAGACAGACAGACAGACAGACAGACTAACTCTATGTGTCTGTGGTCTATGAACCAGGTTGGCTAAATATTACTGATGCATTAAGGACCCAAATGAAAATTGAGGAGTCAGGAAGACTGAATCAATGAGGCCCACATTATCCACAATAAACTCTTTGACTAAATGTAAACAAAAAAAGTATGGTTCTGACTCAAGTCAAAAACAACAACCTCATAGGAATAATGAGTTCATCAAATCTCAAGAACTATACTTCCACTCTGATATTAAGTTTATATGAGTCTTTGAAAATTTAGTCTATTATGTGTCTCTTTAAGGGCTAAACATACACTTAAAAATCAATGACACTGCAGTCTAATCATATATATATATATATATATATAAATATATATATATATGTAAAGGATGTCTAGATAAGTAGGGGAATATTAAATATGCTTTTAAAAAAGTCATGCTGTATGCAGTGGATTGATAGTTGTATATACAACTTCTTTCTTTTCTTCTTTATATATGAAGTTCATGTTTGTCGATACTCTTCAGGTTCTAATTTAAAAAAATAAAATTTAAATTAAAAAATAATGTATATTTCCATTCAATTTTCTCTCTCAAAACTACCTCTTGAAAAGCTCACCTACTAAAGATAACAAATAGATTTGTACTGATATAGTCAAATTATCCAGTACTCCAAGTAGTAATTGGTAGGCCTCAATTTATGTAAGAAGTCAGTGACATTTTCTAAAAAACAAATTTTATTTAAACTGCACTTAAACTCTAAAGTTCTACCTCACATTTATCAGATTGGCAAAAATGACCAAATCTTTTTTTTAAAAGGAAAATGACAATATATAGAGGGACTGAGAATTCAGCCTTGCTAATGCACTTTGGTGGAGCCACAAAATGATCTATTGCAAAAGTAGTCCAAAGCCACACCCCAAAATTTACTAAGTATGCTTGTGCTTTGATACAAGGCTTAAATCTGAAAGATATCAAAAAAAAAGAAAAGAAAAGAAAAGGAATCATATATTTATGATATACTTGTAGCAGCATTTTTGTTATAGCAAAGAACTATAATTAGGTTTACTGTGATTGTTAATTATTTGGATAATGGTAAAATAAATTATGTTATGTGATTAGAATGGACTAGCATTACATAGTTGGCAATTAGAAGGAGGTGGTTTCAGAGAAACTGCAAAGGGCTTTTACAAACTGATACAGAAGAAAGTAAGCAGAAACAAGAACAATTCATATGACTGTCATAAAAGATAGCAACTATGAAAGACTTAAGACCTATGATTAATGAAATGATCAATCATTACTCCAGATGATTGATGATGAATCATATTTCTCTCTTCTTGGCAGAGAAGTGATGGACTAGAGGTACAGAACGGAATTTAATTTTCAGATATGGCCAATGTATGGATTTGTTTTATGTGACTATAATTACTTCTTATGAGAAAGGACTTTTAGGAGAGGGGGAAATTAGGTGTGGAGGTAGTGATAATGATATTAGAAAAAAAATAAAATAGCATCTGTGTATAATTTCAAAAATAAGAAAGTGAAGGAAGTTCAGAGAGGCAAGCAGGGCAGTGTTATAGACAGACAATAAATTTAATCCAATTCCATAAACATCAATTCTGTTACCTGGCATTGTGCTAAGTGTTCGGGATGCAAATAGATAAAGAAAAACAGTCCTTGCCTTTAAGAGACTCACTGGTTAATGAGCAAGTCAATACACAAAAGGAAGCTAAAAAGGGGGTTGAGGTTTGAGGAACCACCAAGGAGTAGATACTTGGTTGAAACCAAACAAAGCTGCACATGGAAAATGGAGAATTATCTGAAAATTTCTGACCTGAGCCCTTTATCAAAGGAAGTCTCTAGGAGAAATTTATTGCTCTCCTCCAGTCCTCTAATCTGAGGGAAGAGGCAACTGAGGGATCTGAGAAGATGCTGAGTATCAAAAAATGGGTCAATTAGTATTTGTTTCTATTCTTTATGTAGGGTAATGTTCAACTGATGCTTGCTGAGTTCATGATTATAAGAAAAGAAACATTAAGAAAGGATATCAATTTATAGTTTTATTTATGTTTCAACTTTGTGACATACAGTATCATCCCAATGATCAGCACCTCCCAAAATATTACAATTTGGTATTATACCTATCATATGAGGAAAATCTTTTTAGTCATTTTACGTTTTATGTTGAGAAATACACCATGCATATTTAATTATTGTCATTAAAACACATAGTAGGAGAAATATACTATCCACCCCCATTCTGATTAGGTTAATTTTTCCTTAAAAAGAATCAAATATATCCTTATGATTAAACTGGGTCAGAGGACTTAAAAGCCTGGTGTTGTCCCCATCTTCCATTCCCCCACCTCAACCTCAACAAGGAATTATCATTTATTCCTCTGAATTTTTGTGAAGATCAAATGAGATAATAATAATTATAAAGCATTTAAGCATAATACCTTATGTATTATGTGCCACATGAATGTTAATTATTAGCTATTATCATTTGTGAAACCTGAGACTTTTGGAATTATTATGGCCTCTTGTGGTTTCATGACTAAAATTTCCTACAACTCACTCCCTCCCCCCACCAAGGAATTGCCATTTATGAAACCTGAGCCTTTTGGTATTATTATTGTCTTCTGTGATTTCATGGCTAAAAGATCACTAAAATCAAGGTCCAGCTGAGACACAGGAAATCCAGATTGCTTTTCAAATTAACCCACAGGAAACCTGTA
This sequence comes from Gracilinanus agilis, assembly GCF_016433145.1. Taxonomy (NCBI): domain Eukaryota; kingdom Metazoa; phylum Chordata; class Mammalia; order Didelphimorphia; family Didelphidae; genus Gracilinanus; species Gracilinanus agilis. Next base: position 281,992,154 of record NC_058130.1, on the reverse strand, counting down.
ACCCTTAGTAATATCCAACTCAGTTAATAGAAACCAGATTAAAGCTTCAGTCTAAAAAAAAAAAAAAAAGACGTGTATATTTGTGTAATATCAGTTTCTTCTTTGGTATGCTAGGAATTCATCTGATTTTTTTTGTTAGTTATTACCTTGGCCACATCATTAGCTGCCTAAGAAAGTCATTTCAAAGCAATTAATCTTACTGATATAAGTCACAAATATTTCACATATTAAAACCATTGGCAAAAAGAAAGTTAAAAAATCTGTAAAGTAAATTCAGCATTGAGCTTAAGTCAAAGCAGGAAGAATATAGAATTGGTTGAGTTGTGCTTAGAAGGTGTGTTAAAAATAACTTTGTGTTAAAAATAAGCTTTGTGCAAATGGAACACATGTTTGAGTGACAGAAAGGGTCTTGCTCTAACAATACTCTCCCAGCTAACTAAAAGAAATGTTTCCAGGATAGATTTTTCTAATCTCTACAGTAGGAGTCTTGAGACCAGAAAGATCTGGATTCAAATTCCATTTCTAATACCTACCGGCTGGCTGACCTTGTACAAGTTACTTTATTAAATTCAATCTCAATTTCTTTATCTACAGAATAGGGATAATAATATTTGCACTACCTATTTCACAAGGTTGTTTGAGTGTCTGCTATTATGCTATTATATATTATATATATTATTATAAACTACAAGAGGGATCCATTTTGCCTTGTGACAAATGATATAAAAAACTATAAACCATAATAGATAAGAAATAAAATAAAGTGATTTATATATTTTCCATTCAACTGTAGAATATACATGCCAAAGGCATGTTGGAATGTAGTATGTCAGGGTGGTAATTTAACAACATTTAAAAAACGACTATTATGTGCATGATAAGATGCTAGGATAAAGTCTCTGTCTTAAAGTCACTTAACAAACACATACTAGTAAATGTGATATGAGATATTGTTTTGCAACAGACCTGGCTCAAGATGTTTTAGTGATTCAGACTCTGGACCAGAACCAAATGAGATACTCATAGACCATGTAATAGTTAAGAAAAAGAAATTAACAATAGTATGGAAAGGGCTTTCATCAAGGATACAATATTGATTCAGGTCAACACACAGACTTTTTGTACCTAGATCACCAGTGATATATATGAATAAAAGCAAGCCTTTAGCTCTCCTAGTTAATTAAGTCTAAAGGACTGTTTAAATACCTTTTAAGGAAAAAAAATTAATAGCCTCAATGACTCACAAGATTCAAGACTCTCTTTCAGAATTATCAAAGTCCAGATAACTGGTGAAAGCATGGGATGCAGAGGATGACCTTAGCTTCTTTGATGTCTAACGAAATTCTTTTTTTTTTTTTAACCCTTGTACTTCGGTGTATTGTCTCATAGGTGGAAGATTGGTAAGGGTGGGCAATGGGGGTCAAGTGACTTGCCCAGGGTCACACAGCTGGGAAGTGGCTGAGGCTGGATTTTAACCTAGGACCTCCTGTCTCTAGGCCTGACTCTCACTCCACTGAGCTACCCAGCTGCCCCTCTAACGAAATTCTGAGCAATCCATAGAACCTGCTTTAGCCATCTTCATGGCCATTTGGAATAAACTGCTCTCTTCTGTCCCTTCTGCTAGGAGAAATATTCACGTGCTTGGGATAGACATTGCCTAACTCACTGATCAGTCAATCTAATTTAACCTACCTGCTAAGACAGTTTACAAGCAGATTACAACTTCTTGGTGCCACAGGACCTAGGTGGTAAGTGGACACCAAAGAAGGAAAGTAGCCCTAAAAAATCTCAGAAAGCCCTCATACCAGGGAGGCAGAGACAAGACAGTGGCAGAGTAGAAGGAAAATCCTAAAACTTCTCTGAATCTCCTTCTAAACCAATCATTAAGAAGCATCTCAAAAAGACAGAAGTAAAAGCATGATGAGCAAAGGGGCTCTCCTACTGAATACAGCATGAAAGCTAGGCAGAGAAAAGGGATTTCCACATTATAAAGGGACAAAAACTACACAAGGAAAAGCACAGGCTGACCCTCCCCCAACCAACCTACCTACCAAGCCAGATGCAGAGCCAACCCAAGACCTGGGCAACCCCTGAATTGTAGGAGGCAGGCTAAATAAGACTAGGAACTGGTATTTTGAAAAAACAAATAAAATAGATAAGAAAGAAGAGAATTAAATTAACAGCAATAAAGATGAAAAAGCTGATCTCATTTTTAATGAAGAGGAAATTAAGGTAATTGTTAAGAACTATTTTGCCCAATTATATGACAATAAATATGGCAATCTAGATGAAATGAATGAATATTTACAAAAATATAAAATGCCTAGATTTACAAAAGAGGAAATAGAATACTTAAATAATTCCACCTCAGAAAAAGCCATCAAGGAACTCTCTAAGAAAAAAGTTCCCAGGGCCAGATAGATTCACAAGTGAATTCTATCAAACATTTAAAGAACAATTAATCCCAATGCTATACAAACTATTTGTCAAAATAAGCAAAAAAAAAAAGAGTCTTACCAAATTCATTTTATGACACAAATATGGTATTGATTCCCAAGCCAGGAAAACCAAAAACAGAGAGAAAACTATAGACCAATCTCCTTAATGGACATAGATGCAAAAATCTTAAATAAAATACTAGCAAAAAGACTACAACAAGTTATCACAAGGATTATTCACTAAGACCAGGTAGGATTTATACCAGGAATGGAGGGCTGGTTTAATATTAGGAAAACAATCCACATAATTGACCACAACAACAACAAAACCAATAGAAATCACATGATTATCTCAATAGATACGGGAAAAGCCTTTGACAAAATACAATACCCATTCCTACTGAAAACACCGGAAAGGATAGGAATAAAAGAGTCTTTCCTCAAAATAATAAGCAATATTTATTTTAAACCATCAGCATATGTCATCTGCAACGGGGATAAAAGATCAGGAGTGAAGTAAGGATGCCCATTATCACCACTACTATTTAATATTGTATTAGAAATGCTAGCAGTGGGGGCAACTGGATAGCTCAGTGGATTGAGAGTCAGGCCTAGAGACGGGAGATCCTAGGTTCAAATCCAGCCTCAGACACTTCCCAGCTGTGTGACCCTGGGCAAGTCACTTGACCCACATTGCCCATCCTTACCACTCTTCCACCTATGAGCCAATACACAGAAGTTAAGGGTTAAAAAAAAGAAAAGAAGGGGCAGCTGGGTAGCTCAGTGGATTGAGAGCCAGGCCTAGAGATGGGAGGTCCTAGGTTCAAATCTAGCCTCAGACACTTCCCAGCTGTATGACCCTGCACAAGTCACTTGACCCCCATTGCCCACCCTTACCAATCTTCCACCTATAAGTCAATACACAGAAGTTAAGGGTTTAAAATAAAAAAAAATGAAAATGAATAAAAAAAGAAAAGAAAAGAAATGCTAGCAGCAGCAATTAGAGAAGAAAAAGAAATTGAAGGGATCAAAGTAATGTTAAAAGAGTTTTTATTAATTTCTCTTTTTTTCCATATAAGAGGAAAAGGAGTAATAAGATTTTTGAGTGAGAGACCCCCTGCTGTGCAGGTTGGCAGTTGGTAACAGTTAGAAAGGTATGCCTGAGTGTGGTTTTGTAAGTTGCAGACCACTGGAAAGGGCTTTTTGTCTCTGGGTCTTCTGGGGAGAGGTTGTGCTGCTAGCATTCTCTCTGGTTGGAGACAGAGAACTGAATTAAGAACTTAATAGCCTTATTGATTATTAACTTGGGTAGATAAGATAGATAGATAGTGGTTATATTATCAGATAGAGAAAAATAGGAGAGTAGGTGAGGACTTCAGCCTAGCAGAAGATACTGCCCTCTGAGGCAGATAGATGTAGAGTTTTTTAGAGAACTTTAGTTATGATTGTGATTTGGAGTATAGTTACAAGCTATTGTAAGATCACTTTCACTTTCCTCCTTCTTATTTCCTTTCTGTATTTCCTAATAACAAACTAAGTGTTTTGCAATAATAAACTGCACACTGGCTTTTGTTCAAACTCCTACCCCCAAAATTTAACCCTTCATAGTAAGCAATGATAAATCTAAACTATCAATCTGTGCAGATGATATGATGGTATACTTAGAGAATCCTAGAAAATCAACTAAAAAGCTAATGGAGATAATTAATAACTTTAGCAAAGTAGCAGTGTACAAAATAAACCAATACAAATCATCAGTATTTCTATATATTTCCAACAAAAATCAGCAGTAAGAGTTAGAAATAGAAACTCCATTTAAAACCACTCTAAACAATATAAAATATTTGGGAATCTATCTGCCAAGACAAACTCAGAAATTATAAACACACTATAAAACACTTTTCACACAAATAAAACTAGACCTAAGTAACTGGGAAAACATTAATTGATCATGGGTAGAATGAGCTAACATAAATAAAAATGACAATCTTACTCAAATTAATTTACTTATTTAGTGCCATACCTATCAAACTACCAAGAAACTTTTTTACTGAATTAGAAAAAGTTATAATAAAGTTTATTTGGAAGAACAAAAGATCAAGAATATCAAGAGAAATAATGAAAAAAAAATGTGGATTGGGTCCTAGCAAGACCAAATCTTAAACTGTACTATAAAGCAGTGGTCATCAAAACAACATGGTACTGGCTAAGAGACAGAAGGGAGGATCAATGGAATAGACTTGGGGTAAATGTCCTCAGCAAGATAATGTATGATAAACCCAAAGATCCCAGCTTTGGGGACAAAAACTGTAAAAGGGAATTCTTTGTTCTCTTTGAGCTTACACTTGTGAAAAGGAATCCTTTATTCTCTTTCCCTAGTTGGAGCTAACACTTTAGTTAACACTAACTTAAGTACCTAACTAAATTGCGAAGACAGGATTAACTCTCCTTTGTCCACCTTTTGATTGAATCAACACAAACTTGAACTAGGGTGGATGAGTTCACAAGCCACTTAATGAATTCATACCCTCAGAAACTCAATCAGCCAGGAATCTTTGAACCCTTTGGATGAGTATTCATCCTTCCAGAAGGTGAGAACTCATTCCCAGAAACACTGCCCTTTGGGCAGTGCTAGACAATTTGGAAGACAAGAAGCCACTATAAAAGGCCCTGAATTTCTGGGGCTAAAGAAGTTGACTCCAAGAAGGAAGTCAACTTCAAGAAGGAGTTGGGACTTCAAGAAGGAAGTTGGCTTCAAGAAGGAGTTGGATTTCAAGAGGGAAGTTAGCCTCAAGAAGGTCAACTCAAGGAAGAAAGTTGGCCTCAAGAATCACCTTCATTTCAAGTCATTGTCTTGACATGCCTCTTGGAGGGAACTTGGGTGAGTGGTAGGCTGGCTTTCCCTTCCTGTCTTCTGGAGAGAGTTTAATTCCTGTTGAAGGTCAGCAAGTCCTAGCTGAGTCAAGCACCAGAGCAATATTTAGTTAGATAAGCTAATGTCTTCTCTACCCTTTTGTATTTCTTTGCTTTTACTCTTTCCATCTCTTTTGTAAATAAAAGCTATTAAAGTCATTTCAACTTTGAGCAATAATACTTTGAATTGGCAACCACCATTATTATTTATAATCTTCATATATTTTAGCAAACCATTAAAATTTAATCTTTACAAAACTCACTATTTGACAAAAACTTCTGGGAAAATTGGAAAACAGTATGGAAGAGATTACATTTAGATCAACATCTCACACTCTACACCAAGAATGGGTAAATGATTTAAATATAAAGAAGGAAACTAGAAGTAAATTAGGTGAACATAGAATAGTATACTTGTCAGATCTATGGGAAAGGAAACAATTTAAGACCAAGCAAGAGAAAGAGAATATTACAAAATGTAAAATAAACAATTTTGATTATGTTAAATTAAAAAGGTTTTATACAAACAAAACCAATGCAACCAAAATTAGAAGGGAAGCAACAAACTGGGGGAAACATTTTTTTTTAAAAAAATCTCTGACAAAGGTCCAATTTCTCAAATTCATAAGGAACTAAGTCAAATGTACAAGAAATCAAGCCATTCCCCAATTGACAAATGGTCAATGGACATGGCAAAGCAGTTTTCAGATGAAGAAATCAAAACTAAAGTGTTCTAAATCCCTCCTGATTAGAGAAATGCAAATCAAAACAACACTGAGGTACCACCTCACACATAGCAGATTGGCCAATATGACAGTAAAGGAAAATAATAAACATTGGAGAGGATATGGCAAAATTGGGAAACTAATGCATTATTGGTGGAGTTGTGAATTGATCCAACCATTCTGGAAGGCAATTTGGAATTATGTCTAAAGGGCTTTAAAAGAATGCATGCCCTTTGATCTATCTATGTCACTTCTAGGTTTTTACCCCAAAAAGATAATTAAAAAGGGTTGTACAAAAATATTCATAACCACACTCTTTTGGTGGCAAAAAATTGGAAAATGAGGGGGTGTCCCTCGATTGGGGAATGGCTGAACAAATTGTGTTATCTGATGGTGATGGAATACTATTATGCTATAAGGAATCTTGGGATATTTTCACATGAACTGGAAGGACCTCCATGAACCAATGCATAGTGAAATGAGCAGAACCAAGAGAACATTGTACAAAGAAACTGAAACATTGTGGAACAATAAAATATAATCGAATTTGTTACTAGTAGTAATGCAATGATCCAGGACAATCCCAAGGGACTTAAGAGAAAAAATGCTATTCACATCTAGAGAAAGAACTGTGGGAGTAGAAATGAAGAAGAAAAACATGAGTTATCTCTTGTTTGTATAGGTATATGATTGGGGTTTTGGTTTTAAAAGATTGCTCTATTACAATAATGAATAATATAGAAATAGATATCAAGTTACAACACATGTATAACCCAGTGGAATTGCTTGTCAGCTTCAGGAGGTAGGAATGGAAGAGGGGAGGAAGAGAAATGAATCATGTAACCAGGGGAAAATGTTTATAAATAAATAAAGGGGAAAAAAGCCCTCATGACAGAGGTACTAGTTTTCCCTGAATACCCTGTAAACACCTGGAGCTAGGTGGCATAATGGGCAGGCTTGGAATCTGAAAGACTTTATAAGTTTAAATCCAGCCTTAGACTAGCTATGTGCCCCTAGGCAAGTCACTTAACCGTGTTTGCCTTAGTTCTTCATCTATAAATTGAGTAACAGAAGAAAATGGTAAAACATTGCAGAATCTCTGCCAAGAAAACCACAAAAAGGGGTCACAAAGAGATGGATATGACTGAAATGACTAAATTACAACAACCATAAATGGTTATCCAATCCCTCAGAGTAAAGACCATTGATGAAATATAGAAAGGAAAAGAAGGCCCAGAACAGAAATTTGGGACTCTATGGTTGGTGGGTATTACCTAGATGAATATTGACCAAAGTAGACTCACAGGTTGTTGAGCATGTAAAGAAAACCAGGAGAATAGTGTACCAAAAACCTAGAGAGAAGAAAAACATGATGATCAACAGTGTTAGCCATTGCAGAGAAGTCCAAAAGAATGAGGATTGAGAAAAGGCCATTAGATTTGAGCATTAGAGATGGTCACTTGTGCCATCAAGAGGGAGCCAGGTTTCAGAGCCAGAACATGGAAGGATCAGGAAAGGAAAAAATTTAAGATGAAAGTAAGTCTGTTGCTCATTCCCCATTCCAAAGAGTATAGTGGAAAGGGCAGGAAGCTTTAATGTAGGACATTAGGGGATCTGGGTTAAGAAGAATCAAAATAAGGAATGGCAAAGGGACAATGTGTGTAAATAGAAATTAGCTCTATCCCATTTAATAGTCAAGAATCTACTCAACACAGGCGTGCTAATGATGTCACTCCCACCTCCCTTAGTGGGGAGGGGAGACGAGTTACCCACACGTGACAATAAGTAACAAATCAAGAATAAGGGACTGCCCTTTGGGCAGTCCAAATCAATGTAGAAACTGCCATTTGTCCATTTGAATTAGAGGTGGACCACAGGAAGTGATGAAAGACACATTCTCTTTAAGTAAGTTAGTGAACTTCCTGTGAGGAGAGTTGTCGTCTGGAACTAGAGGAAGAAGCATCTCCTGAGACCACAGTCAGCTTATGCTCTGTATTGTCACGTGGGTAAGTTAGGCTGGCTTCCTTGGCCTAGTTGGCCAATTCTAAACTCTGCCTATCCGGCTGTTGGGCCTTGCGGCTTACAGCTTCATTTATTTAGACTTCTAACCTCCCTCTTCTCTTTATCCCTACTCACCTTCCTGATTGTAAATAAACTCCTCAACCCGATGCTGACTTGGGTCTGATTTAATTACGGAATCAACCTGAATTGTTGATTCCTGGCGGCCACATAATTTTAATATATAAATATAATAACTAAATTTTAATTCTTACAAATGATAACTTGGTGTTCAGAATCATTGTCAGAAACTAAGAAGAGACTAATATCTCAAACCATATACCAAAGTCAGTTTCAACAGGAATATGATTCAGATATAGTATAAAAAAATTAGAGTAAGAAAGACATTATCTGTCAAGTCTATGGATAGGGGAAGAGTTCTTGATCAATATAGAAAGGTAAAATGAAAAATATTAAATACAAAATAATTCAAAGTTTTGCACAAATGAAACCAATACAACTAAAATTATATTGGTAAAATAGGGGAAAATATTTGTGACAAGTTTCTCTAATAAAAATCTCATTTCTAAAATATATAATAAATGATTTCACATTTATAAGAATTAGAGCCATTTCCCAAATGATAAATGCAAAAAGGCATTTTCAGAAGAAGAAATCTAAGTTATCAATAGGTATATGAAAAAATGCCTTAGATCACCAACATTTTAAAAAGAGAAAATTATAATAATCCTGATGTACAACCTCATACTCAGGAGACTGGCAAAGATGACAACAAAAACAATTTTCCAGCCTAAAACAAAGTCAGCAGGGGGAAACTGTCTCACTGGGGTGAGAGTACTGTCCAGTCCAATGAAGGTCATGCCCTGGAAAACCAGCAGCAGTCAGTGGGGGAAACTGAATCAAGAATGGTGGCTTTCAGAGCTCTTGGGCCACTGATGGTAAGAGTGTTGGAGAATTGGTCAGAAAGAGATTTCAGGGGAAACTGCTGGTTCTGGGTACAGGATTCTGTTGAATTGCCCACACGTGATTCTGGATTATAGTCCCAGGGTGGGGAAGAACACCCTGCAGGGTCTAGGATCCTGGTCAGAGTTCCAGGGCAGAAAAGAGTGCTTGCTCACAGACCATAACACAAGCCAGGAGAACAGTGATCATGTTGTGGGGTGTAATGGTGAACCCCTGGGTTTGAGAAGGATACCTTTTGCAAGAATGCAAGACTCTGAAACTTAGCTTAAAGGTAAAAAGAGAGATTTATTAGTAATGTAAAATTTTGACCAGCAAGACAGCATGATTAGAACAACCCTAGGGGGTTGCTCCCAGAATTCTTAAGTTCTGGGGTTTTTATATTCTTTACAACAGTGAAGACCTGATGTTGTGTCATGGTGTGGACGTGATTCTAGAGTGGTAAACACTCAGGCATTTGGTGAGGTGTTTGGTCATCTGACCAGGGTCTTCCTGAAGACCCTCATAGTTTAGGAAACAGATGGATGCCTGAGATACAGCCCAATGGTATCAAGGTGTAGTCTGGAGGTGCATCTCTATATTCATCTTAATCTAAAGGACCATCCAAAGATGATAATAATCTCAGGGTCTTATAAAAGTTATCAGATGTTCTTGGGTTAGGAATCACAAAGACAAAAAGGAGTAAGGGAATTTCCCTATTTACAGTTTGCCTGGATAAAGAGGTACAATACCCATGCCAATCACACTTTTTATGAAAGCTTATGGACCCCCAGAACTAGCTCTGAAAACAGTAACATTAAAAAAAAAAAAAAACAGAAACAGAGTTGCATGCTGGGAACTAAAATGGTAGAATAACGGATGCTCCTTTCCCTGATCCCTACAAACACATACACACACATAAATAGCCTCAAAACAAAAGAAAACTTCTCATTAGGGTAAGAAGAGTAAGCAGCCCAAGCAACACAGAATCTGTAAGAACTAGCAGAACTTGGAGCAGCCCAACATGCTATAACTTCACGAGAGACAATTAAGCAGCAGAATGAATATGAGCCCAGCCAAAGCCATACATAGGTATAGAAGGCAGAGAAATTAGAGACTACTGTGTTCCCATGTGGCAGTGGAGCTCTGAGAACACAAGGGAGCAGAGATGGGGTTTAGCTAAACTGAATGAAACTCTGCACTTCTATGTGGCAGCAGAGGGCCTAAAGCAGCAGAACTCAGAGCAGGGGACCAGCCCAACCCATGAAACAATATAGCTAGACAGAACACTGAAAACCTTCCCAGAGCAAGCCAGCAAGGTCATCTCCTTGACAGATACACCATGAGAAACAAAGGCAGCTGGGCCTATCCCAAGTACCAGAGAAGCTTGGAGCAGTATTCCTTCTACCTTGGGAACAAAGATGTACTTCAACAGATAGATAAGGGGTCTTTGAGGTGGTGGTGGGGAGAACTAGAAAAATGAGCAAAAGATAAAAATTGACCTTAGAAAGTTACTTTAGTGACAGGGAAGACCAAAATATGAACTCAGAAGAGGACAACAATGCCAAAAAGAAAAAATGTGAAGCTTCAGAGGAAAGTGTGAAAGAATATTAGGCCCCGAAAGAACCCCTGGAGGAACTTGAAAAGAAAATTTAAATCCAAATAAAAAAGAACTGACAGAAAAATTCAATAGCTAGGGGGTATAGGTGGGGTGGGGCAAGTCGGGGATTCACCAAAAGAGTCAACTTTCTTAAAACTAGAATAGGTCAAAAGGAAAGGGAGGGAAAAAATACAATGAAGAAAGAAAATTCTTCAGGAATGGAATTGATCAAATGGAAATGAAAGCAAAAGAAAAAAACACTCTACTACTATTTGCACTCTTTCCAACTTGGTTGTGTCCCCTGACTCTAAGGTCAACCACTTTCTTTTCTCTTTTCTCTCCACTTATCTTCTTACTTGTCTGTTCTGTTGTCTGATTCTTTCAGCCTTTCATAGATTTTTTTTTCACATTTAGACTTCTAGAAGTTTTCTGATGATTCTTTATATCCCCTAAAATATCTATCATAGAATAGGTACTCGATAAATATTTTTGGATTAATAGGATGGGGAATTAGATGCTATTTTTATATCTAATTTACAATAGTGATAACTGAAGCAAAACAGATATTAGGTGACTTACCCAATCATACAGTGAGTTGTGTCTAAGGGTGAATTTGAACTGAGGTCTTCCTGGCTCCAGGGTCCTTTTTTCTCTATCCCCTATCTACTCGGAGTACTTGCTGAAGAAATTTCTCTTAGTTGTCAAACTTACTCAATCCTTTCCTTTCCATTCCCCCTCAGACTGTCTGGGAAGAAGGGTTAAACAAAGAAAGAGAATCTACAATCTACATGATAATGCAAGTTGCTATTTTAAAAATCATTGTGGACACCTAATAGTTGTTTTTTAAAAAAATCACATGACTATTAATATTGACTGTAGAACATGATTGAAAGGGGCTCTTGAGAATGAGAGATATGCAAGAGTAGAGATGAGAGATTTTTCTACTTTTGGTGATGCTAGGTTGTATCACAGACCTTCGAGAAGTAGTAGTGAATAGAGAAGTGGTTGTCAACAAGCATTTATCAAGTGTTAACTGTGTGTCTGGAACTCTTCTAAGAATCAGAGATCTAAATAAAGGCAAAAATATGGCCCCTGCTTTCAAGGAGCTTATATTCTAATTCAAGAGACAGCACTGCAAATAACTATGTATATATAGGATAAAGTAAAGTAATCTCAGAGAGAAGGCACTGGAGAAAAGGGAAGGCTAAAGTTTGGGAAACTCTTCCTTCAGTTTGGATTCGAGCTGAATCTTTTAGGGAGCCAGGGAAGTTATGAGGCAGGGGTACAAGAAGAGAGCATGCCAGGAATGGTGAACAACCAATATAGATACAAGAGAAAAGGTGGTGGTGCAGTACTGTATGAAAGAAGCAGCATGTGAGCCAGTATAAAGTCTAAAACTGGAAATGAAAGAAGGGACCAGATCATAAAGAGTTTTAAATGCAATAAAGAAGTAGAAAGCCACTGGAATTTATTGAGAAGGGGCATGCCCTAGCTTTAGGACAGTCATTTTGGTGGCTGAGAAGAGGATGAAGCAGAATGGAAAGAGATTGGAGGTAAAGGGATTAGAAAGCTATTTCAGAAGTCCAGGTGAGAGGGCTTGAGGACCTGTACTAGAGTGGTGACTAAAGGCAAAAATGGAAAGCAAGTTGGAAGAAGACCTGAGTCCAATTCTCACTTCTGCCACTTATTGACTGTATTCACTCTGGGCAAATCACTTAACTTCTCTATGCCCTAGAATACTAAATTGCAGGGCAAATGTGATATTGTTTTAGATTTAAGGATGTTTCCTCACTTGAAGTTTCCTTGGTCTGATCCAAAATAAAAATTCCAAATCATATTGCTAGACTCTAGCAATCTTGTAGGTTGAGCTAAGTCACTGGCAGATTCAGGACAGAGTAGAATGGTGAGGAGAAATGGCTAGTCTACTCATGGAGAGCCTGCATGACATCTGGTGGCCAAAACAACATACTACATTCAATTCAATTGAAAAAGTATTTGGTTAATTTCACAACAACCTCTTAATCTCTATAATAATAGAAATCATGAAGATAAGTTGGAAGAAGGGGTCTAAATTTCCTCATAATTGTACTAGGTACACTTCTAACAATTCATCACCAATAATTCATCACCCATACCACCTGGCACAAGATAGTATCTACATCTGCCTCAACTTAAATTTTGTCCTGGATACTTCCCATTCAACCAGACTGCTTACTTCTTACTGAATATTCAGACTTATTTTGGGGCCTGGTGTTAAGAATGAGGAACAAGAATATGGAATTTGAAATTTTCAAGTTGCTAGACCCCCATTTTCCGTGTAATACCAGACCAAGGTTTATGGTTCATCTGCATTCATATTTTTTAGTTTAATCAGATGGAATTCCATTTTGTTTTTTAAATCAATGAGCTTATTATACAAGTGAATGGGGTAAAGAATTTCAATTTCACAATGAGACTGAGAAAATTGGTACTTTTAGGAAACAAAATGTCATTCTCTATGATTAGTTACACTAAAATATGAATGCAAATGAACATAGATGTACAAAATTCAAACCAATTTAAGTAATTAATCAATAATATAGCCTCAATTGATTCTGGTTTCCTAGAAAAGAAAGAAGAATGGTGAAAGGACAGGGCATCTTCTGTTGGTACCTGTTGATTCCCTGTTGATTCTTTAACATGTTTTAAATCAGGGCCTCCACAGGAGTAGAGATCCATTTCTAAATTAGGTTGAGAAAACTAAAAATCCACATTTTTGTTAAACATGATAAAAATATTACGTAATAGTCATATAGTATCAAAACAATAGCACAATAACCTTCAAATTTCTGAAAATAATCATGTTCAAGTAAGTTTCTAAGAAACAACATACTGCCACCATCAGTACTTTTGTCTCAGAGAAGGGCTATATTCTCTTAGCTCTTCTCTGGTTTTTTTTTTAACCCTTGTACTTCGGTGTATTGTCTCATAGGTGGAAGATTGGTAAGGGTGGGCAATGGGGGTCAAGTGACTTGCCCAGGGTCACACAGCTGGGAAGTGGCTGAGGCCGGGTTTGAACCTAGGACCTCCTGTCTCTAGGCCTGACTCTCACTCCACTGAGCTACCCAGCTGCCCCTTCTCTGTTTTTTATCTGAAGCACTATTTCACTGAATTATTTACTTTTCTCACATCAATGTATTTTTTTTGCCCTTTCAGTAAATAAGCTATCTAAATAAGGGAGGACTTGATTGACCTACATGGATAAGGCTAAAATTATGTTGCGATTAATATGGTTAACTGACTACCTAAGCACTTAACAGGTGCTAAAACCACATGGAGTCAGTGCCTTTCAGACTTTGTAGATGTCTCACAGTAATGGGAATCTCTACCTCATGCTTTGCTCTCCAGATACATTTCTACATGGAGATAATGGGGATGGTAACTATCTGAGTCAGATGTTGACTATATTTCTATGTTATGTCTAAATAGATTTTAAGTATGAATATTTCTTTTTATTTCAGTCTTCATTCTGAATTACTGAATTGTTCTGAGTCAGGCCTGGACATTTTAGTGTAGAAAGCAAAAATAAACCAAAATGGCATCATGGTTTACTTTTTAGGTTAAAGTGGTAGAAGGGCAGTACAATTCAGAAGGATGAGGTGATTAGTTAGCAAGATATGGTAACATGAAGTACAATGACAAGGGTATATCTGGTGCCATGTGATGAATCCTCTCTAAAAAACAAGTCCTGAGTGATAAAAAACAAAACCAAACAATCAATTAGCTCCGGAGTTAAAGGATCATAAAGAAACTTTAAAGGGTATGTTAAAAAAAAAAAAGCTCTAAGTTGAGACTTCCCTAGTCACCACTAATGGTTCTAAGAAGCTGGGTCACTAGAATGAGAAAATGAAAGTAAATGGTCTTAGTTATGTCTAGATACATCTCTGGCTTGTTAAAGGGCAAGGAAGATGATGGAATTGGTAATAAACCAAGTTAAAAGATTTTGATGGGAGAGGGGAGTCCATGGACATGAAGTATAGACTCCAATCTAGAGGTTTCATTGGGAAAAGCATCAAATCCTCCTGAAATTAGGAAGATTATAGGAGAAAGAGTGAAGATGAAGATTTGGAAACTCTCACCAGTAGTAAGAAAGCCTTTACTTATTCTATTATTATGCCCCTCCCTCAGAGTGTTATTTTCTCCACAGACATGTTGGATAGTTGTTAGCGTCTCATCATCATCATGCAGAGGAGCTAAGGCAGAAGTTTAAAAAGCAATATGAGGAGATATTAGAACAACAATTGCTGCAGGACTGATCCAATTGTGTCATGCAAAGATTGTCTTTATAGTGGAATTCTTGGAAAGATCTCATAAGTCTTAATTTTGTAAATCTAGTGAAATTATCTAGAGGTACCAAGTAAAGAAGGTCTTTTGTATCTTTTTAGGTGGCTGAATAAAGAGTTCATGCCTGGCTCCATAAAGGTGATTTCCCATTATTGTTGGTTCCCTTATGGTGAATATAAGGAAAGGGATAAAGTTCTTAAAAGAGATGGGATTGGTAGTTTGGAATTTTGTATGCTTTCCCTTGTGTCCTATCATGAATTAGGATCAAAAGCCCAGGTACGTTTAAACCTCAACCCAAACTGTGCCAAGTTTATCTATGGATCTGATTACCACATTACTATGCAGGTACAGGCAGGTCAAATGGTGAAATTAGAGCAGATAAGAACAACAGTGGTTGTAGCCAGGTAGATCAAAAACAAAAAAAGAAAACTAAAGACCAATTTTCTTAATGAACATAGATGCAAAAATCTTAAACAGAGCAAAGAGACTCCAGCAAGTGATCACGTGGGTTATTCATTATGATCAGGTGGGATATATACCAGGAATGCAAGGATGGTTCAACATCAGGAAAACCATTCACATAATTGACCATATAAACAAGCAAACCAACAAAAACCACATGATTATCTCAATAGATGCTGAAAAAGCCTTTGACAAAATACAACATCCATTTCTATTGAAAACATTAGAAAGTATAGGAATAGAAGGACCTTTCCTAAAAATAATAAACAGTATATATCTAAAACCATCAACAAGCATCATATGCAATGGGGATAAATTAGAAGCCTTCCCAATAAGATCAGGAGTGAAACAAGGATACCCATTATCACCTCTATTATTTAACATTGTACTAGAAACACTAGCAGTAGCAATTAGAGAAGAAAAAGAAATTAAAGGTATTAAAATAGGCAATGAGGAGACTAAGCTATCACTCTTTGCAGATGATATGATGGCCTACTTAAAAAATCCTAGAGAATCAACTAAAAAGCTAATAGAAATAATCAACAATTTTAGCAAAGTTGCAGGATACAAAGAAAATGCACATAAATCATCAGCATTTCTATATATCTCCAACACATCACAGCAGCAAGAGGTAGAAAGAGACCATTTAAAATCACCCTAGACAATATAAAGTACTTAGGAATCTATATACCAAAACAAACACAGGAATTATACGAACACAACTACAAAACACTTTCCAAACAATTAAAATTAGATGTAAACAATTGGAAAAACATAGATTGTTCATGGGTAGGATGAGCTAACATAATAAAAATGACAATTCTACCCAAATTAATTTACTTGTTTAGTGCCATACCTATCAAACTACCAAAAAACTTTCTTACTGAATTAGAAAAAACTATAACAAAGTTCATTTGGGACAACAAAAGATCAAGAATATCAAGGGAAATAATGAAAAAAAAATGTGAAGGAAGGTGGCCTAGCAGTACCAGATATTAAACTATACTATAAAACCGAGGTCATCAAAATGATATGGTACACTGGCTAAGAGACAGAAGGGAGAATCAGTGGAATAGACTTGGGGTTAATGAAGTCAGCAAAACAGTGTATGATAAACTCAAAGAGCCCAACTTTGGGGACAAAAATCCACTATTTGACAAAAACTGTTGGGAAAACTGGGAAACAATATGGGAGAGATTAGGTTGAGATCAACATCTCACACCCTACACCAAGATAAATTCAGAATGGATGAATGATTTGAATATAAAGAAGGAAACTATAAGAAAATTTGATGAACCTCTCAGATCTATGGGAAAGGGAAGATTTTACAAACAAGCAAGAGTTAGAAAAAATTACAAAATGTAAAATAAATAATTTTGATTATATTAAATTAAAAAGGTTTTGTACAAACAAAAACAATGCAACCAAAATCAGAAGGGAAACAACAAACTGGGGAAAAAATCTTTATAAGAAAAAACTCTGACAGAGGTCTAATTACTCAAATATACAAGGAGCTAAATTTTTGTATAAAAAATCAAGCCATTCCCCAATTGATAAATGGGCAAGAGACATGAATAGGCAATTTTCAGATAAAAAAATCAAAACTATCAATAAGCACATGAGAAAGTGTTCTAAATCTCTAATAATTAGAGAAATGCAAATCAAAACAACTCTGAGGTATCACCTCACACCTAGCAGATTGGCTAAAATGATAGTAGGGGAGAGTAATGAATGTTGGAGGGCATGTGGCAAAATTGGGACATTAATGCATTGCTGTTGGAGTTGTGAACTGATCCAACCATTGTGGATGGCAATTTGGAACTATGCACAAAGAGCAATAAAATACTGCCTGCCCTTCAATCCAGCCATAGCATTGCTGGGTTTGGACCCCAAAGAGATCATATATAAACAGACTTGTACAAAAGTATTTATAGCTGCACTTTTTGTGGTGGCAAAAAAAATGGAAAACGAAGGGATGCCCTTCAATTGGGGAATGGCTGAACAAATTGTGGTATATATTGGTGATGTAATACTATTGTGCTCAAAGGAATAATAAGGGGGCAACTGGGTAGTTCAGTGGATTGAGAGCCAGGCCTAGAGACAGGAGGTCCTAGGTTCAAATCCAGCCTCAGACACTTCCCAGCTGTGTGACCCTGGGAAAGTCACTTAACCCCCATTGCCCACCCTGTACCACTCTTCTACCTATGAGCCAATATACAGAAGTTAAGGGTTTAAAAAAAAAAAAAGGAATAATAAACTGGAGGAATTCCATATGAACTGTAAAGACCTCCAGGAATTGATGCAGAGTGAAAGGAGCAGAGCCAGAATTCTGAGGAATTTATGGAAAAGAGAAGAACTATGAGTGGAAACACAGAAGAAAAACAACTGCTTGAACACATGGGTTGACAAGGGCACGGTTGGGGATGTAGACCAACAACAACAACACCAATGTAACTATCAATAATATGTAAATAAGTCTTGATTGATGACACATGTTAAAACCAGTGGAAATGTGCATTGGATAGTGGGGGGAGGGGTTAAGGAGAGTGAAAGGCAAAGTAAAAACAAGAATCATGTAACCATGTTTCTAAAAAAATTAAATATTATCAAAACCAAAAAAAAAAAAAAACAACAAAAAAAACAGTTGTTGTCTGGGCAAATGCAGCCACCAGAACAAAAAGGCACACTGGGGATGGCAAGAAGAGGCACAGAAAGAGAAGAGAGTGGAAATAAATCAAAGAAAATCCAATGTCTGGTATAGTTAGTCAGGTTTTGAGTAATGCCATAGATGGATAGATCCTAGATTGCACTCTTTTACCCATAATCTAAAAAGGAAGCACAAAAGCTTAAGGATCTCCAAATTTTAGAGAACTCATTTTACAGACCAATATGATGATGAACTCAATTTAGCAAATCACCCACAAATCTGCCTCTTTAGAGAGATTTCCAGAGAGGAGGCAGAGCCAAGGATTAAAGGCAGAAACTCATTCAAACTTTTCCAAATTTCCCTCCAATCTACTTTAAAATAATGAATTCTGGAGTGATAAAACCAACAAAAGAATACTGTGAAACAATTTTCTACTTAGTTGAATTTACAAAATTAGGAAGTCAACAGGAAAAGTCTGTATCATTAGGTGGAGAATGGAGTACAGTCCAGGGCAGGCAAACCAGCAAAGATCTTGGGGGTAATTGAATCAGCAGTAGTGATTTCTGGAGCTCTTAGCCCACAGATAGTAAGGCAACTGGACAACTGGTCCAAAGGGACTAAAGGGGAATAAAGGAGATACTTTACTGGTACTAGGTGCAGGACCCAATTGCATTGCCTTCACACAGTAGCAAATACTTACAAGAGGCCAGATCAAATTACTAATAGATGTCTGTTATAAAATAAATAAATATGGACTCTTCTTGATACTGTTATGTTCCTAGGGATATTGGTTAGGGAAGCAGTGCCTTTTGTATTCCCCTAGGTAGCTGGTGGCTGGGAACACCCACTCAGTCACCTTAGTTTGATTATATAAGTCCCTTTCTAAATATAACAGTGCCTAGGTAGGACCCTTATGGGTTTGTGGATGGGTAACCCTTTCAGGTCCCACCTGGGGTTGGATTAATTAATATTATTGGGCTCTATTTGCCTTGGATAACGTTTTCATCTGACTGCATTGCTCCCTCCCCAAGGGTCATGATTCAATGACCACTCAGGAAGGTACTTCAATAAACTTTATCTATAGATGTTAAATAAGGAAAGGAATAATTGGGAATGGATTGGGGATAGGAAACCCTGTCACTATAGCTATGATCAATAATCCCTCAGGACTGTAGGTTGTTATTTCAGTAAGCTGGAGCTTTTGTTCTTCCCCTCTGATTCAACTTGGCCACGGCCAAACCAGAGAGTAATCTGCAGATGTATGGATGGTTTCTCTCAGCTTCCTTCCTCTCAGTTCATAATGTCAGCCTTAATGCCTTCCAGAAATATCTACCCTTCACCTCCCTCTGCTTCTTCTCCTTCCCTTCTCCTGAGTACCACCCGGGCCCAGATACCTAAATATCTAATGAAGATCAAATGCCTAAATATCTAGGGAGATTCAGAGCAATGTTCAAAAATCAAATAATCCAAGTTCCAAGCTCCAAGCTCCCAGACCAAAGACCTCCAGGACCAAAGACCTCCAGGACCCAAAGACCTCCTCCCAGATCACTGTGAGGGCTATTTATATCCTCAGGCCAACCAACTTTTCCCCTCTCCTAACCACCTCTGTGAACATTTCAAGGTCTCCAACTGTCTTCACCTGTCAATCAAGGTGAGACAAACAAACTCTCAGAGCTTGAATATAACATGTCTTGACTCACTAATTTCCTAAAGTGGCCACTTGGCATATTAGTTTTTAAAATCCTGCAACTGGACTTTATTTGCTACTAAAAAGATTAAAATAGATCATATCATTAATCTTCAACCATAGCTGACTATCTATCATGAGTTAGGTCAATGATGCTCCATGATCCTAAATATGCATAGGATAAAAGAGATATTACTGTTAAATGGAAATGGCACATTCAAGCTCACACTCATCTGGATTTTTGAGATTTTAATACCTTTCATTAGGCCTCTAGTGTGAGATGCTTCCACTGGTCCAATTGGATCCCAGATCCTAGAAAATCTTCCAAGCTATAAACTATATGATTTACATATGAGAGAGCCTTGAGATTAGGACAAATAATATTATCTATATAGATCCCTGGTTGTTGACCAAAGTTCTATCCAAAGGCCTAGAATCTGGAGAAAGTGTCAATGGACAATCAAATGTTTTCCCTTTTAGGATCAAGATCAGTGAAGAAATTTTGCAATAATTTTCTAAATACAGTCATTTATTATGGCATGTCAGCATCCATCAGAGGCATCTTATATCTTCTGCCAAACTAATAAACCAAAATTACCTTACCTTATAAGAATAGAAGAGGTTGGAAAGAGTTCCATCACCAAACAGGATATGGGGGCTTTGATTCTATCTAGTCATCAGTGCAGCACTGTGTTATTCCTCTAAGAATGAGGAATTTCTTCCCAGCAGTGCCCCCTGATGCCAATCAGAGCATCCACACCAGAAAGACCAGTATAACATGATGCTATGTAGTTCTTGCTCTGCCTTTTACTGAAAATTTCATATTATTCCTTTTTCCCCATAGTAAGACAAGGGGTTTGCCCTTGCTATATATGATAATTGCATGAAATATTATGTTTCTGTGTAAGTTAAATCCAACACAATGGCATCCATCATCCAAATTGCTATATTCATTTGATTCTATATGTAATGTTTCATTGATCAACTTTTCTGTTTTTCAGGTAGAATTAAATAGTTTTGATGAATACTACTTTCTCATATAATTTGAAATATTGTACTACTAAACTTCCCTCCTGTGTTTTTTTCATTATTTCACTTTGTTATTGTATTTCTAGTTCTCTAACAGAACCCTTTGGTAATTTGGTATGGCTCTGCTGAATTAAATTAATATAGGCAGTATCATAATTTTTATTACTTTGATGTGCTCAAACATGCCTATTTATCTATTCTGTAAAAAGATATTTATAATTTCTTTCTTACACTGTGTTTCTTGGTAGGTAGACAAATATTTTATGCACCTCATAGTTATTTTGAATGGAAAATATTTATTCCCCTTGATTTTGTTGGTAATACATGGAAATGCTGATGATTTGTGAAGGTTTATTTTATATCCTGATGCTTAACTGAAGCTATTGTTTCAGTTTATCTGTAAGTGAATCCCTGTGGTTCTCTACATAGACTATTAATATTATCTGTAAAAAGTGATCATTTGATTTCTTCTTTATCTATTTGTTCATTTTATTTTCTTATCTAATGTCTAGCAGTATGTCAAGTAATAGTGGTAATAATATCCTTGATTTACCCTTAATCTCATTGGAAATTTTATCTTCATTTTATATAATGTTAGCTATTAGTTTTAGATAGCTATGATTTACCAACCTTTCACTGAAATCTCAACTGTCGTTCCAAGAAGTTGTAGTATATACAGCAGCCACAGCCAGTAAAATCATCCCAGCAGATGGGCTAAACTAGGCTGAGGGGAACTGACAGACTTCAAACTCATCAGTGAGTTAGGTAGGTTTCTATTCCAATATAAAGATCTCATTCGGGAGAATGGGAGGGTGAAAACAATGTGATCTAATAACTATGAAAGAGGCTGAAGCAGGCACTATGGAATGCTTAGAGCCTAGACAGACATCAAAGACTCCAAGGTCATCCAGTGTATTCTGAGCCATCACCAGGCATCCTGACTTTTACTTTGCCATTGGACCTCAATGACTCTGGAAGAGAGATTGAGGCCAATGACTGTGCAACTCTTAAATAAAATCTAATTCATAGCTGGACCTCTTCAAAAATAAAGGATAAATAATAATGACATGTTGAATGAAGGCTCATTTATTCCCAGAATTTTAGTGTTTTAAATAGAAATGTATATTGCATTTTGTTAATAACTTTTTATTCTCCTATCAATATAAATGTTATTTTCCTTATTTTTATAATTAATTGGTCTATTATATTTATAGTCTTCCTAATATTGATTCAGTCTTACATATATGTGTAATATAAGTCCTATTTGTTGTAGGTATCACAACTATATTTGTGTCATTGAAGAAATTTTAAAAGATTTCTTCTTTTCCTATTTTTAGAAACACTTTTGTCACATTGAAATTAATTATTCTTTGAATGTTTGATAGAATTCGTACATAAATCCTTCTGGTCTAGCCATTTTTTCCTTTGGAAGGTCATTTATAGTTTATCCAATTTTTAAAAATAAGAATATTCATATATTCCATTAATTCTCCTATTAATTTGGTTATTTAATATTTTTAAAGACATTCATCTATTTCATTTAAATTGTTATTTTTTGTTTTTAGAATAAAAAAGTTTCTACTTTTTCCCCTTTATTTTAAATTTTTGGTAATTATATTTTTTATGATTAAAACTAACAAGTTGCTTTCCTCTCTTTTTTAAATAGTAGTAATTAATGACTTATCTTTTATATTTCTTTTTTTAAAAACCTACTTTTATTTATAAAAAAAGTATTTTATTTTTGTCCATATTTGTTTGTGAAGTTTTATGCCCTAATAATACATGGTCTGTTTTGTAACTGTACTGTGACATGGACTGTTGAGAATTTCAATAAGTCTACTATGGACATGATTCTCACAAATACTGATGAAGTAATTGTTGAAATAGAAATGATGGAAACTCTGGGAAGAAATGATTGCTCTATGCTAAAGATGATGATAGAAAATGTTAGGAAATCTGGGCATGTTCTTAGGTACACTAATGAATTTGAAACATCAGATTTCAAAAATGACTAGAGGAATATCCTATGAAGTTTCTTCAAGAGAAATCACCCAAGGAGGGGAAGGAAATATTATAAAATGAAATTCTAAAGACACAAAAGAAAATATTTCCAGTGAGGAGGAAAAATGAAATTTGTCTGAAAAGTTTGTTTCCATACTGTGTTATTGGAAATTTTGGGGTCTCTGAACTACATTTCCTATGAGCCCACTGGTTTCCTGTGGAAATTTTGGGGTCCTCGAACTACATTTCCAGTGAGCCCACTGGCTTCCTGTGGTGATGTGATGATGTAGGCAGTTACATGATGATGTAGACAGGAGGATAAAATTGAGTGGCTAGACTTGCACTTCCTCTTGGCTCCTGATCCAGCATGGTGGCAGCAGGAAACAGCAGCTTAAGCCAGCATGGCACAGGACTTTATTTTCTAGAGACTATTAATAAATCTTTTAAAACCCATAATAGTTTTTAAGCTATCCTTTTTATATTAATTTTATTTCTTGCATTTTTGGCAACCACAAGTTTTGGAAAAGTACTCTCAATTTTTTTTAAGATAGCCTAAATAAATTTTGTAAAAGCCATGCTGCTGCTGATAGCCCCAGCTACCTATTTCTGCCACTTCTATTCCTGATCTTCCCGATCCTTCACCCACTGGCTGCTCACCTGTCTCCTCACTAGAACCTGAGCTTCTTTGCTGCTGTTCCCTATCCCAGATGGTGCCTGGAGATCCAGGTCCTTCCTGTTGCTGCTGCTGCTTGGAGCCAATCGCCTGAGGCTTGGGAAGTATAACTCCCCTTCTTTTTCATTGTGCACAGCCGAGAGTTTCCTCACTGCCTGCCTTGAAAGCCCAGGTGTTTCCTCTGAGACAATAATTAGCCTCATAAAGAGGCTTTTACCTGAGGAGAGCTTTTAACTCTTAAACCCCCCTCCACATGCGTTTTAGAGCCTGCAGCTTTTCCCTGTCCCAGTTAGGCCTCCATGCTCTGTCTGTTGGGGAGGGGACAGAGATAGCACGTGGGCCCTAGCATTTTACCCCAATGGGGAAGAGGAAAGAAAGTTTATTCTTCAAACAGGATGTAGAATGGCAGACATGGCCCACATTCCTTATTTCAAACAGATTCCAGTTGTGGGATGTTTTTTCCTCCTACCATTCCTTACAATTATCATGCCTGAGACTCAAGGGAGAGATTCATCATCCTGGCCATTTGGGCCTGCCCAACCTCTGAACCATACCCATTATAAGGGTCATCCTCACTATGCTCAGTGCAGAATTTTCACTCAATATGGGAAATCCCAGAGCTCAGATAAAAAGGAAGTTGAATAGAGAAAAAACTTTAAAAGTCTGGAGGTAAAATTAGCAAGCCTCCTCAGACTCCACTGTTTTTTGAAAGTCTCTGTATATTATTGTACTTAATTTTGTTGTTTTAAATTCATGTTAATCTGATCAATATCTTTCTGTTACACTGAATCACTTTTAAGCTATTGTGTTTTGGGCTATTACATAAATTCTGTTCATGATTTTATTGGACCTCCCTAATAGTGAACAATCTATTCTGATTGGTAAAAAGGGTTTTGATTACACTACTTGTAACTGGTTATTTGCTTATATTATTGTATATGCTAATTTATTTAAGGTTTAAATTTTTTTAAGTTTATCTGTATTAACCTAATTGATATCTATTCTGTGTAAAGAAATTTAATGGCAGCCATGTTGAGTCAAGAGTGATAACCAGTTACCTGCTTAGAATGCAGAATGAACTGAGGTGGCATAAGCTTGGCATGAGCCAGTAGCAGTTGGAAATTGCCTATATAAGGAGTAGATTTGAACTATTCTTGGTCTCAGGTATGTAAATGGAATTAGCTCAAGCCCATTCATAGTTAAAACTCTAGCCACCAGAGATAATGTCATCCCCACCTCCCTTAGTGGGGAAGGGAGATGAGTTACCCTCATGTGACAATAAGTAACAAATCAAGAACAAGGGACTGCCCTTTGGGCAGTCCAAAACCAGTATGAGACTGCCATTTCTCCACTTGAATTAGAGGTGGACCCCCAGGAAGTGACGAAAGATGCTATCTCTTCAAGTATGATGGTAACTTCCTGTTGAGGGAGTTTGGGCTTTGAACTTCATGCTGAAGGATCTCTGCTGAGACCTCAGGCAACTTCCCCTCTGTATTGTCACATGGGTAAGTTAGGCTGACTTCCTTGGGCCTACCTTGGCATTTTCCAGACTCTCTACCTCAAGTAGTTTTCTTTGCCTCTCTAATTGCTAAGGCCTTGTGACCAGTAGCCTAGTTTAATTAGCCTTTTAACCCTCTCTCGGACCGGCCTCTGCCGGTCTGGGCCAGCCTCTCTCTCTCTCTCTCTTTCTCTCTCTATTCAGCCTCTCTCTCTCTCTCTCTCTCTCTCTCTCTTGCTCTCTCTCTTTTTCTCTCTCTATTTCCCTACCTTCTACCTTCCCAAATTTGTAAATAAACTACCATAAAATCCATCCTGACTTGGGTCTGTTTTAATTATGGAATCAATCTAGATCTGATTGATTCCTGGCAACTACACCTTAATATATATCTATTTAATATCTAATTTCTACATATTACACAGGCTTGAGATATTGGGCTAGGGAGCAATAGGGACTTGGGCAGATTAATTCTCTCATTACTCACAAACCAATTTCTACTATAGACTCATCCAACTGTATCCATCAACCTCAGTTCTCTGATTTATTACCAAAAAGAAGATTTACACAAAAGGAAAACATCATCAGCAGGGTCAAGCCTTGATCTAAGCCTGGGCCACTCAGGCCTAGCCAGGCTGCCAGCCATACCAAGATCATTCATCAATATTCATCAACTGAAGATTCAACAACTAACTACCAACTTAGATTAACATAGGAAATCCCGGTTCCCACTTTCCATCTTTACCTAGTTCCCCTTTTCCCTGAAACCCTACAACAATTAAAATCCTCTTTCAAGAAGCCAGCTTTACTTGCCTGTGAATTCTCAAAGTTCCAGTGGGAGACTTCAGTTGTCAGAGTCCTATTACAGCCAGGGAAAGGCTTTACTTTCAGTATTCCTTCAACCAATGGTTAAGATTTAATATGCAGTCAGAACAAGTTGATTAATTAATTAGTCTTGATAGACCAAGCATCCAGCTCTATTAGTTTGTCAGTTAAGAAAATATAGTCATCTCCATTAACCTACTAGGGGTTCAGTTAAAAACAAAGGGTCAGCTGTGTTCCCCCAATCAGCTGATTCCAGAATTCAGACTGTTAGCCCTGGGTTACTATTTTGATATCTTGGGATTGGAGTAAGAAGATTCCACACATTCTCTTACAGTACCAACTATATTTGGGTTGACCTTTTGGGATCACTACTTTATCTAAGTGTCCCATTAGGATCTCTCAACAATCTCCAATTAATTCCATCACAACACCCCAGGTTTATATAACATCTGTTATATGATTTTACTGAATCTATACTGTTTCCTCATGATTTTACTGAACAACATATCACTGTGAAAGTCCATTAACATCTTACACAAAATTTTTTTTTAAGTTATAAAAAGCCCATAAGTCTAATATATCCTGGATTTGTCATCTTAACTATCGAGGTCACATGTTGCTTATACAAGTCATTTCTTTTACTTTGCCTTTGTTAATTGTCACATATGATGATGGATGGACTCCATCAAAATTGGTTACAATTGTACACAACCTTGAAAAATATGATGACTTAAGAATTTAAATTGTAATTTAATAAGGGGTCTTTAAAAATGACTTTAAGATACCTAGTAGCTTCTGAATGGATAAGTTTATATATATGTATGTATACATATATACATACATATATATTTGTTTATATATAAATAAATATATGAATGAATAAACAAACATATATACATATATATATAAAATAAAGAATGTTGTCTTAAAAGATAGAGAACCAAATAGAAGTTCCTACCCAAATTCTTTATATATAAAAGCAGGAAGCTTAAAAGAGCTCCTGCATGCATGATATTTTAAATCTTTATTTTAATTTACTTCCCCACCAGAAGGATCTAAAATTCTTGGTTATATTTTAGACCCAAAAAGTTTTTTTACCAGCTTTGTGTTTTTTTTCTAGGCTCTGTCCCACATTTGGATGGAGATTTTGTTAAAAATATCTCAGCCAAGGTTGAATGATTTGCTATACCTGTACAAGTATACATTTTAAAATATCACACAAGTGGCTACATAGAAGCTCATATGAATCCTATATAATAATGGGTTTGTTTGCTATTGTCATTAACTTTGTTATTGTAATTTTGGGGAATTTTGGTACTTTATTTGAATGTGCATTATAAATCTGTTATTTTGTGAAAATCATTTGCACTTACAGTAGTTCATGGCAAAGCTTAAAAGGAAATGAATGTCATTTTTTGGGTGAAAAATTTTTCACTGATTCTAAACTATATATTTTTGATTTTTAAAATATTCTTTTATTATTCTTTTCCTTTTTATGTGCAATACAGTATTTGAGTTTCTTTTTTCCCTCATTTTTGTACTTGAGCACATTATCAACATTAATTTTTTTTAATTTTGCAGTAATGTAAGTTTTATATAAATATATATGTATGTATATTTGACATAATATTACTGCATACCCAAAAGCTTTAGACTGTGGAAACCTGCAATCTATTGATAAATGTTATGGGACTATGATTAATGTTTGTGTCTGACACCAGGAAAAGGGAACAAAAGAGTCACTATACAGTGCAAAGAAACACAAGGTCAAGGAGAACAACTAATCCCAATGGGATTGATGAAAAAACTGCACAGTGCCTAGGAGCACAAGGTCAAAAAAGACCATACCAATCCAGGTAGGATTGATGAACCTCTAAGCCAATATTGAAGGACTTGAACCTAGTGTTTGGGGTTCGGGATCGCGGCTGTTCTGACATATGTTAGAAGGTCAGCTTTCTCTGAGTCACATCCTAGTCAAGTACCTAAGGTTGGCTATCATCCTGGCTCTCTCTCTATCCCTGAGAATGAAGGCAAATCAGACCAAGGAATGACACTTCCCTTTCACACAAAAATCTGGTTCTTTCTTCTCTTTTAAAAGTGTGACAACTTTCTATAGTCCTGGCTACTGAATGGGTAATTGCAGAATTATAGAAATCATTTTAATTGGGCCTTGATTCAAGGACCTGTTATAAGTTTATATTTCCTTTACTTACATGTTTGCACATAAGTCTTTGACATTTTATATTTCATCCACAAGTTATTTTTTTCTTCTTTTTTCAGATTTTTGATATTTTTATATTTCTTTGATGATTGACTCATACACCCTCATAACTCAGCCATGTATTTTTAGCTGATCTGGGTGTTTGTCTTTACCCTCTTCAGGGAAGAATGTGTTATTAATTCTCCTCAGGGGGGTATGTATTATTATAATCTATAATGTAAAGTTTAAATTCTTTTGAGAATAATTTCAGGATAAGAAATTTGCAACATCCCCAGAATCCAGACAACAAACCTGTTTGGATAAGGCACCATGAAGATGCCTGAAGAATCTACACTACATCAAGAAGATCCATAGTGAACTTTGGGGTGCAATTGACAACTGTGGGAGGTTGAATGCATTTGTTTTGAATGTACACTCTTATGCCAAAAGGAACTGCCCCCTAAGTGGCTTTTTGTCAATGTACCTAGCAATCTTGGTTTGTTTTTTGTTTTTTGTTTTTTTTTTTTTTTGGTCATTTGATCATTGGTTTTGTCCTCTTTTCTTTTTATTCCCAAATTTCTGTAATTTAAAAATTGACTATGTTTACAAGATCCATCAGGAAGACCAGTCTTCCTCCAGGTCTCAAGGGGTAATATGTTATTGGAAATTTGGGGGGTCTCTGAACTACATTTCCCATGAGCCCACTGACTTCTTGTCATTCTATGATGATGTAGAAAGTTACATGATAACATAGACAGAAGGATAATATTGAGTGGCTGGACTTGCACTTCCTCTTGCCTCTCTTTGCTCTCTTGGCATCTGATCCACCATGGGGAGAGGAGATAACAGCACATGTCTTTTAAACTGACTTAGCTAGCATTGCACATGGCTTTATTTTCAATTGACTACTAATAAATCTTTTAAAAAACCCATAATAATTTTAAAGTTATCCTTTTATATCAATTTTATTTCTTACAATACCCAATATATATTGCCAACTAAATAAGATGAGAATACACATGAAAAATGGAAGCAAAGCCAAGTAATGAATGAGTTATAATCCAAAAAAGTGTTAAAAATGCTAATGTTCAAAATAAGCTAAGGACTACAATATGGATTGATTGTTGGGTTTTTTGAGAAAAGAGAGGATATATAGCTGCTCAGTTACTATTTTGTTTTTGTTTCCTCTGTAAAGGAGAAAATTTAAAACTAGAAATGACAGAATAAAAATGACTAATGGGGAGTTGATATCCAAGAAAAATAAGAAAAGAGAAAGAAGACATTTAGCTGCCCTTGACATATGAGGGTGTCATTCATCCTCTCGTTATGAACTTGCTGAAGCAGAAATAATGGAAGCTCTGAGAATTTCATGTTCATTTCGTATTCATAATTTGTCATGATAAGATAAAATATACCCTTGAGTCCTGAACAAACTGGAAGATGTTATTATTGAACCATTATTAGTGATATCTGAAAGATCATGAAAAATAGGAAAGATGTTATAAAACTAGAGAAGGGCAAGTATCTTGATTTTGAAAAAAAAGAATAAAGAATCTATTTTGGAAACTATAGGACAACATGGAAAAATGAGGATACTAATACACTGTTGGTAGATCTGTGAACTAATCCAACCATTTTGGAAAAAATTCAGAATTACACCCAGAGAGCTATAAAACTGTGTTGACCCAGCATCTATTTCCCAAAGAGATTAGGGAAAAAGGAAAAAGACCTATATGTTCCAGAATATTTATAACAACTCTCTTTGTGGTGGCAAAGAACTGGAAATTGAGCAAATGGTTAAACAAATTGTGATAATAACTGTAATAAAATGCTTCACCATAAGAAATAATAAACAGACTAATTTTTTTAAAACTTGGAAAGAACTACATAGAATAATGAAGAGTCAAATGAGTAGAAGCAAGAGAACATTATGTATAGCAAAAAAAAAGTAATATTTGAAGAATAACCTCCAAAGAGTAAACCAAAAATTGGAAACGCAAAAGGCGGTCCATCTGTATACATCTGTTTGTAAGATGATGCCTTCTATGGTGTGATGAAGGAAGGGAGTGGCTGAGATACTTGGAAATAATATCTATTAATAAAAATAAAAATTTCCGTTTTCAGTGAATTCACAGGAGAATTCTACCATACTTTTAAAATAGAATACTATCCATACTATATTAATTTTCTCAACAATTGAGAAAGCATCATTATTAGATTATATTTTTGAGGCAAATATTGTCCTAATATGTAAACAAGGGAAAGATAAAAGCACAGGAGAACTATAGATCAATATAATTTATGAATATCAATAAAATGTTAAATAAAATATTTTCAGATAACAAAAAAACATTAAAGGACACGAATTGAACTTGGGAAAATTCTAAAACAGATCATGAAAAAGATGGTTGTTGAACATCCAGATAGAGAAATGGTGATTACAAAGATTCAGCTGAACAAAACTCCCTTCCCTGAGTTGACTATCTTCACCCACCAGCCAAGAATGGACTTGGAGCAATTCATGGATATTTTTTTTAAACATTTATTAATATTCATTTTTAACATGGTTACATGATTCATGCTCCTCCTTTCCCCTTCAACACCCCCCCGCACCCCCCCACCCATGGCCGATGCGCATTTCCACTAGTTTTGTCATGTGTCCTTGATCAAGACCAATTTCCAAATTGTTGGTAGTTGCATTGTTGTGGTAGTTTCGAGTCCACATCCTCAATCATGTCCACCCCGACCCATGCATTCAAGCAGTTGTTTTTCTTATATGTTTCCTCTCCTGCAGTCCTTCCTCTGAATGTGGGTAGCGTTCTTTACCATAAATCCCTCAGAATTGTCCTGGGTGATTGTATTGCTGCTGGTACAGAGGTCCATTACATTCAATTTTACCATAGTATATCAGTCTCTGTGTACAATGTTCTTCTGGCTCTGCTCCTTTCCCTCTGCATCTGTTCCCAGAGGTCTCTCCAGTTCACCTGGAACTCCTCCAGTTTATTATTCCTTTTAGCACAATAGTATTCCATCACCCCCATATACCACAATTTGTTCAGCCATTCC
>NC_058130.1:281932258-281951129 GCF_016433145.1 Gracilinanus agilis | reverse complement strand
TATATATATATATATATATCCTTCTATGTTAATTTTATTTGTTACAGGGCTAGGCAGTGGGGGTTTAAGTGACTTGCCCAGGGTCGCACAGCTAAGAAGTGTCTGAGGCCAGATTTGAACTTAGGACCTCCTGTCTCTAGGCCTGGCTCTCAATCCATTGAGCCATCCAACTGCCCCCTAAATAGGTTTTTTTAGGAGGAAAACTAAGCTTGCAATAATGTGATTTCATTTAGCTTATTCAATAGATACTCTACACACTTTGGATTTAACTCTTTAGTTAGACAATGAGATTAAAATATAATATTCAGAGCTTGGAGGAATATTAAAAATCATCCAGTTCATCTCTTTTATTTTACAGATAATGGCACCAGAAACAGAAAATAACTTGCTTACAGTTTGTGGAAGAGTCTGTATTAAAACACTAATCGTTTTATTTTTAACACAAAACTTGTACATTTTCCACTCCTACACAATCTTTTAGATTTGGATTTTTGTGGGAGAAACAAACTAATTTGGTTTCTGTCAAAATGGCAAATTCTATGATCATCACCAAGTTTATATTTTATTTCCAAACTTTCAGTAGTCAGAAATTCCCCTGTGCTGGTAGCACAGTGGATAGTGTTGGTCTAGAAGCAGGAAAACCTGAGCTCAAATTTAGCCTCAGTTACTCACTAGCTGTGATAATATAGCCAGTTACTTTACCTCTATTTCTTCATCTGTAAAATAAGGATAATAAATGCATATATATATATGCATATATATGTAATAAAAACCTCCTAGCATTGTTTTGAAGATTAAATCAGATATTTGTAAAAAGTTCCTCCTGACTTCGTTCCTACAAAAATCTAAATCTACAGCATCAAAAAAACTTACTGTTAAAATTTTTACTATGGGTATCTTTTAGCAAAATGTAGTTTCCCTGATTATCCCCTTTAATTTGTTGTGTTTTTGCTTTTGCTTTGTCTGAGATCACAAGGGCATGTTGGAGCCAGCTCTAACTAGCTTGCTAGAAATGATTGTTAACTTTTCAGTATAAGCATCTATACCTCAGAAATACAAATTCAGGCTTGATTGTTGTTTTGTTGATTGTCTAGAATTAAGAAAGTTATAGTAAATGCAGATTAAACTTTAAAATATGTTTGCATACATGTATTTTCCCTGGTAAGGCTGGTTGTTGAACATTTACCCAGAAACCTCTCTATTGCTCTGTAAATCTTTCTTGAGCTTAGTAGGAGTGAAAGTTGGGGAATGAAGTTATTACTATACTAGAGGCTTGGTAATTGTAGGATAACAACAACCATTTGCACTTACGTAGCACTTTAAGGTTTTCAAAGTAATTTACATCTCTTATCTCTTTTTAGGCTATATTTCATAGTACACAGTAGAAGAGGTGAGCAGATCAGTAGATGAGCATTGAGATATGTAGAGGGAATAGAAATGAAAGTGTAAATAGCTGGGGTTTGGGGAAAGGAGTTTTTAGCAAAAAATCATAAAAAAATAAATGTTCATTGACTGAGAAATGCCTAATCAATTTGTGGAACATGAATATAATGGAACATTACTGCCCAGTAAGAAACAACATAAAGAAATCAAAGAAATATAGGAGGACAAAAAAAATCCAAAGAAGATCAAACTATTCGTGTTGTCTGTCTATGACAAGATAACTAGAAAAACTAAAAAGAAAAATCCCTAATTTATTTATTTAGGACAACCAAGCTTTGTCTGAAAAAAAATTAAGAAAATATTCTTCCTTTCCTTCTTTACAGATGTAGGGATTATGGGTTTAGAATAGTGATGGGCAAACTACAGCCCATGGGCCAGATTCGGTCCCCTGAAATGTTCTATCTGGCCGGCTATGTGATATTTCCTAATATGATGAATACAATGAGTAGGATACAATACAATGAAACTTCGAGAGTTGCCTAAGAAACAGACTGACAGATGAGCATTTCCTTTCCTTTGGCCCCCTCTTTAAAAAGTTTGCCCATCACTGGTTTAGAATATACTTTCAGACATGGATAATGTGGCTTTCCTGAATTGTTTTTTCTTCTCTCTCTTTTTTAATCTTTTATTATTTATTGTTGTTTTACAAGGAATGTTACCTGGCACAAGAAAAGGGGATAAAATAGAGTTGAAAGTGATGTAAAAATAAGCAGTGCCAATAAAAATAACAAGAGAATTCTCAATGGCCAAATGAATGGGACATTATGAAATGAAAGTGATGTAAGAACAATTTTAAAAATTTAATGCTGTAAACCAGGGGTGTCCCAAACTGAGTATAACGTTCCCAATATTGTCTAACCAGAATAGAGTACAAATGCAACTATTAGCTCCCTTGATCTGAATACTAACCTCACAGTTTTCACTGCAGAGTTCTTTTGGATATTGTATCATCCTTCTGAATTTATAACCTACTAGAATCCAAGGTCTGCTAACTCATATATATGAGATATAGAAGAAGAAAAGGAGTGGAGACAAAGAACTATCATAGATACCTTCTCTGAAATTCTGGAAGCTTTAATACAGTAGATGTGTTTCTGATATTTTACTTAATGGTACTATCTCCCTCTGGTGGGTAATCATTGAAATGAGGTTCACATGGAAAATGAGTGTCAAATGGTTTGTCCTAAAAGTATTTTGAGAATGACAAACTTTCTAGGTTTCCAGGGGGATGGAAGAGGGAGGAGAGAAATAAAACAAGAAAGCGCAATTCCTACATCTGTGGAAATTGAAAATTTGAAACAAACCATTTTCTAAAATGTCTTTTTGTTGGAGGATCTGATTCTATAATGTGAATGAGTACAACAGAAATATGAAAGAAAGGTAAGTCAAAAGTAAAAATAAAAAATACCATTATGGTAAGGAAAGAGTGGGCTAGACCCCACCCCCACCATATTTTAGAGTTAGAAAAATCAATTTTCGTTTCTTCTGGTTCTATAAGATTAATTCCTTTGTGCTTTTAAAAATATTTTTATAGAAATTACTTGTGAAACATAAAATTGGCATGGCAAATCTAGGTCTTAATATTTAAAGGAATAGGAGAAGGAAAAACATGGATTTTATTTTAAGAGATTCAAATTCAGCATGATCTATGATGTCATACTATAAATGAGTTCTTTTAACTAAAGAAGTGGGGAACAGGAAATGTGAACAATCAAACAAAAGCAATTCCATCAGCAAGCTGGGCTACAGGTCATATTTCACTGAACACGAGGGATATATTAGTTGGATTCAGTTTCATCCCAAATTGTTGGTTGGAGACAGTTTTACCAATCAACCCATAGGAGGACCGTTTGAGACAAACCAAGAAATGAACACCATGTTTCCTCCTACCCACTCTAGTGGGTTTTGCTGTACTTTTCATATCTTTTCTTTCTCTTGGCTGATTTAACTTAATCTGAAAATAGAAACTACATTCCTTACTATCATTCATGAAATCAATCCCATTTCCTATAAGGACTATCAGCCCTTAGTAGCTCATGAGAGTGCTTCTCCTGGTTACTCCTGACACGCTGCTCTCTATCAGTAATCTGCTTAAAGCTCAGGTCTGATCATGTCACCATCTCTGCTCAATAAACTAACACCTCAAGGATCAAGTATAAGATCCTCTATTTGAGGTTCAAAGCCCTTCATACCCCATCCACTTTCCATTCCAGTCTTCTTATACTTTAGATTTTCTCTACCACCACTACCAGTGATCTAGTGATACTGCCTTCCTTGGTAATGAGATTTTGTGTTGGGAATATTACTTTTTAACTTTCCAGTAATGAAGACTGTTAGAAAATGTCTATCACAAACATGTGAATAATCACTTTTAGGTTTGCTTTCCCCCCCCCCCCCCATATCAACCTCTTTGGTTAGTCTCATAATTTCTAGGGTTGATCCTATTAAAGTAGCATAATATTAAGGGAATCAAAAGGTCCTTCTATCTGTAACATGGAAAATGGCAGGGTGGAATTCCTGCAAGAAATTTTCTATCACAAAAAGTCCTCAGCCTCCCCAAATACCTGGAATCCCTACCATTAGTTACACTTTTGAATTGTGGCATTAAAGGTCTTTGTTAAAATGAAAATATAGTAAAAATTCATTGCGCTAAGCGTATTTGTTTGTTGCAGTACCATTAGGATAAAAGATAAACCTAAATATAACCACTCTCACCCTAAGGTCATTTGCTGCTCACACATTCTATCTGGATTCAAAGTCCTGAGTGTCCAGAGCAGAGAGGAGTGTAAGAAGTTGCAGCTGCCAGGAAACAGGGGGCCTGGTCACTTTTCCAGAGTAGAGGGTAACACCAGCTCTTGTGTCTACAGAAGAGAAGGACTCTGCCTAAGTAAAGACCAAAGCATGGACCAGAAGAGCAATGATCATATCTCTCCTCAGACCACACCATCTTAGATGCACCAAAAATTTAAAGACCCCTGAACTAGCTCTGAAAACAACAGCATGAAAAAGACTTAAGCTTGGGATAATGCTTCCCTACCTTCAGGTGAGCAAAATCCAACTTTAACATAAAGTTCAAAGTCAAGAAATAGGCTGGAGAAATGATTAAACAACAACAAAAAAAGATCTTGACCATAAAAGGCCATAAAATGGTGCCAGGGAAGACCAAGATATAAACTCAGAAGAAGACTGTGAAATACTTACAATCAAAGCCTCAAAGAAAAATGCTAATTGAACCCATGGTCAACAAAAATTCCTGGAAGTTAAAGAGATAAAAGTGATAGAAGACAGAGGCAGCCAGATAGCACAGAGCACCAGGCCTGGAGTCAGGAGGACCTGGTTTCAAATCTGGCCTCAGACATTTCCTAGCTGTCACCCTGGACAAGTCACTTAACCCCAATCGCTAGCCCCTTCCACCCTTCTGCTTTGGAATCAATACTTATTACTTCCAAGATGGAAAGTAAGGGTTTAAAGAAAAAAATGGTAAGGGAAAATTATAGAAAAGAAATGATAGTGATGTAAGAAAATTATATATAGATATATATTAAATGGGAAGTCATTGATATTATCATCTGTTAACCATTTCTCTTGAAATATCATGTTTTCCCATGATAAGTACTAGCGATGTAAATAAAAGGAGACTCTGTTAGCTAATTGTTCATCATTTTTTTTACACCTGCTCATTAGGGAGTTTGAGTATATTTATGGACAATAGACTTTTGTGATGAATTGTCTTCATAGAGCCCTACAAATTCCCTGAGGCTATTATAAACAGGAAAGTTGTCCAATATTTCAACTAGTTAGTATGGAATAGTTCTCCATTGGTTAATATGGCTTGTATTTCTTTGAACATCAAAGCATCTCAACAAATATGTTACCATACTGAAACTCTTGGCAATATGGCAGGGCACTGTACTGTCAGAGTTCTCTCTCTCAAAGCTCTTTGCTGAAATTCTGAGTAGTTGGTAGACTATTTTCAGTTTATCCTCAATGATATGCTGGTTATTTTACGTCCTCTCCATTATCTGGAATTCAAAAGTACAACTAAATAAGAAGATATAGTTCTCACTAAAACTTTAAAAGTACAGTGAAAAGCCTAGGACTTCATTCCTACCAGAATTTTATGTGTAGGCTAGTAATGTGCCATGGTGACTCCACAAAAGTTTCTCTATACAACTCAGTTTTCCTTGCATGTTCATCATTGTACAATTGAGGTGCTTATGTAGTGGGTCTCTCTGGGGACAGTGAGGAAGTTCTAAATAAATGCCAAAGCTAACATTTCTTGGAATGGACTTTTTCTTGGTCAGAATGGATGCTGGCAGGGAATCTAATATGTGGAAAAATATTTCTCCCATAACATTTTTGCAACTGAAAACTTTCTGGTTCATGTTTGGTGAGTCTGTGCACACAGACTGAAATGATCAGTTACTTCTAAGATGTGGCATATGTTATTATACAGATAAAAATTCCATATAGATGAGTTTCGAAGTTTGTGTTAGTGCTTATAGATTCCAAATATGCACAAGAATTGGTAGTACTTTTCTTTGAGCACATCAAACCAAAAATCTCACATTTCTTAGTGACATCCACTTATTAATTTTAGCCCAGTAAAATCTATTTCTTACCTGATCTCCAGGACTCCAGGGATTTTTTTTTTGCCAAAATTGGGAAATAAGGAAGAGTATGTCAATACCCTAAATAAGTGACTGAGGAAGGATGTAGAGAGAACTACAAAGGGAGAAACAGCCTTTGCTCTTACTCTAAAACTGTAAAATAGAACTAATTGAAATCTAAGTGGCAAAACATATAGAGCTCAGGACTTGGAATCATGAAGAACTGAGATCAAATTCTGTCTTAGACACTTACTAGCTGTGTGATTCTGGGCAAATAATTTAACTTCATCCTGCCTCAGTTCCCTCATCTGTAAAATGGAGACAATAACAACGTCTACCTTTCAGGGTCGTTATGAAAGCACTTTGCAAACTTAATATATAAATGTCAGCTATTATTACTTTTATCAGCAACAAAATGGACAAAGACCATCCCAGACATTCTACTTTGATCATCACAGGCACACTCATTTTAACCATTTTTACTGTAATCTGGAATTGATAAGGCCCCTTCACATTGCTACCCAATTGTACCCATACAATACCGAATTGTCAATGGATATCTCTTCAGGAAAGATTTGGAGTATCAAAAGATAGGGATGTTGGAAGATGGGTTGCTTTCTAGTGACAAGTAGGAGGAAAAAATATCTAGTTATCCTCTGTGGGGAAAAGGTAGCACTCTCCCAGCAAAGAACTCTAATGGGTTAAATATTTGATAACCATCTCCCATGGACACTCAAGGAAGAGAGAAATCTTGGATTAATGGGCCAACAGACAAAATGTAGGGATAGCACATAGTGACTCTCAGGATTGACTCTGTCCTAGAATGGGCTACATGCAAAAAAAGGGCAAAGATCTCTTGTCTTGACTCAATAAAGGTTCAGATTTTTGTACAAGAAGTATCACCATCCATGGTGTAGCCCTAACATTCGTGGTATTGCTCCTGTTCATCACCACGCTGAGTCTGATCTTTCAAACAGCTTAAATCTACCTTAAGATATTGTGATATAGTCCACACATTTTGTTATAGCATGAAAGACTGTTAAATTCTTTGGTCAGGGAGTAATATTTATAACATCACTCTAGGCAACTAGTCCATTTATATTAAAATACGCAAACTGATCTCTGATATTAATGAAGATATTCCCTCTAATAATCTGGATGACAGTCTCCATTTGCACCACATTTTTCTGTCTTCCCATAGGTATTCTGTTTTTTACTCTGGTGTCATAAGGATACCAGTGAAACACTTAGTGTTCACTGCTTATGCTACATAGAATACATACATGAATGAGGTGTTGCAACCTATTCACTCCGAACACACACCTCTATAATGCCTTATGTTTAAGATTCATTTTTTATTCTTTGGATAATATTTAAAAATTTTTGGAGACTTGTGCTGTTGTCTCGGAGTCATATAATATTTGTTTTTTTTTAATGGGCTTTTATTTATAGTAAAAATTTAAATTCATTAAAGGAGCTAAACAATTTCCTTAAAAGAATCAAGTCTTTTTTCCTCTCTCTGCTTAGTTCTGGTCTCAACTCATCATTCATTTTACTGTCCATCCAAGAGAATTGTGCTGATTTATCCATTCATTCATAGGCATTTGTTAAATGCTACACCCTAAGTCCTGGGATAGGTTTATTGGTTTTCTGTCTAATTGAATGTCATAATTTGGACCATGAATATTCTTTAACTACTTGGATTTTCCTACATGGATTCTTTTGAGTAGAACTCTTCCAGGGAACTCTACAATTGTCTGAGGTCTGAAGCAAAATGCCATTCATAAATATGAGCATCTAGAAGACCTCGTGGTTCACAGAAAATTAACTGAACCTTCTCCAATACAACAGAGAACACCTTTGACATACATATTTCTCCTGGTTTTAAACTTCAATTGATATTAATGATCAGAAAGTTGTCAAACAGAGAGGAAGCTAGATATCAGAATGGATATGGCACCAGGCCTGGATTCATGAGGACCTGTGTTCCATTGTGGATTTCAGACCCTTTCTAGATGTGTGTGACCCTGGGCAAACCACTTAGCCCATTTGCCTAGCCCATCCCCTTTTGTCTTAGAGTTGACACTAAGAAAGAAAAGTTTTTTAAAAAGAAAAGTGTCAAACAGACAGGCAGGCATTAATTAGATACTATGTGTCAAGTCCTAGGTGTGTGAATACAAACAAAAGAAAGAATGTCTGATGCCAAGAAAGTTACATTCTAATGACAGAAGACAATGCATATAAAGAAGCTGAAAGTGAAGGAGGAAAAGGGGAAGAAGTTCTCATTTGGCAGTGTGGTGGCTAACTCTGAAAAGGCAGAAGCACAGCAGGTGGGAAACCAAGCATGGCTAGTCAAATGAAAGGAAAGGGAAATACTGGGAAAGAACTCACCTATGGGAGAAGGGGGTCAGAAAAAGGCATCTGAGACATGGTGATGAAGTCAGGAAGAACCAGAAACACAGCCAGGAAATGAAAAAAAGGATGGCCAGCATGGCCTCATTCCTAAAATGGAAGGCTCAAAGAAGGAAATTACCAATAGATCCATTTCTGTTGTAATGTCTTGAAAGGAATTCTGAATAACCTTAATTTATGTATGGGAGGCATTTTGTTGGAAGAAAGCTTTGAGGCAGCATTTTGCTCCACCAAACTAATTATAAAAAATTAACAAATGAAAAGCAGAAAGTGAACCTTAAATTTTCTACATCTTTCAATTAATTGTATGGTGGTAAAAGTATATAATACAATGCAATCTCATTTATAAAAGCTTGCCTATTCCTGTTAATGTGTGTGTAGATAAAATCATTACCAAAAAATCTACGTAGATGGAAAAGTCAATAAATAGAGAGTAGTTGATGTTCTTTTGATCACCTTTTATCAGCACTTATAAAAATCAAGAGGTTTTCCTACACACACATTTCCTTCAGATGTCTAATAAGCTATCATATCTCCCATTCCAAGACTTGTGTTACCTTGTGTATGGACTATCTATCTAGCTGCTCTTCCCACATTTGTCTTTAGTGACATTTTCACATAACTGCATCTAGGACTGTAATATTACCATTCAAGTATAAACCATATGACCATCTTTGATGAGCAACTAGATAATGAAGAAGTTAGATGGACTAGTAGATAAAGTCCTGAGTCTGAAGTCAGGAAGACCTGAGTTCTAATTTGACTTCTGATACTTACTAGCTAAGTGAAAGGGCAAGTCACTTAACCTATCTTTGTTTCAGTTTCCTCAAATGAAAGATAAGGATAATAAGAGCTATGTTTGTAAAATGTTTAGCACAGTACCTGTCTCATAATGGGCATAATATAAATCTTCTACCTCTTCTTTTGCCTCTTGATAATGAAAAATTTGCTTTAAAAAAACTCTTTGAAGATTTTATTTTCTGACATCCTACCATTTTCTTTTCTTTTGTTTTTAAATATTTGAAATATAACCTTATCATAATCTAAACAATAAAGGAATAAGAATGACAGTAGCAAAAAGATTCACCACTTAATGTTACAATATTTTATATATAGGCAGTCTAGTTGGTGCAGTAAACACAGACTGTATGGCCTGGAATCAGGAAGACCATCTTCCTGAGTTCAAATATGGCCTCAGACACTTATTAGCTATGTGATCCTAGGCATGTTACTTAACCCTATTTGCTATAACATGAGCTGGAGAAAGAAATGGCAAACCACTCCAGTATCTCTGCCAAGAATACTCCAAATAGGGTCACAGAGTCAGACATGACTGAAAACAACTGAACAACAACAACAATTTTATATTGAGATAGATTTCTATATCTATCTACATGTGTGTATAAAACTGTCACACAAGTTCCAAAGCCCATTCGTTTCCTTCAGCATACCAAAGATTAAAGACATGTTCTATCCATTAAAAAACAAACAAACACATCAGATTACAGATATCACTTTAGAGTTATCTCTGTTATGGGAGGAATATCTCCTCTCTGAGTTCATGTGGTAGGTAACTGCTGCTAAATAAATACATTTACCACAGTGCATAAATTATGGAGGTTAAAAACCTGATTTTATTGTTATGCTCAAGCATAGTAAAATTGAACCATCATGATAATTCTGACAAGGCTACTTATAGGCAAAAGTACATGACAATGACAGAGAAATAATCCTTTTACATGGTGAAATTTTTTCCATTCCTCCTGGGCCATAAAAGTTAAAGAGAAGCTAGTTCTATAATACCATTCTTCCTTCAATGTCATAAAAGTCAAACAAACTTAACAGAGTAATTATCTTGTACATTCACCTAAGGAAACAAACCTTGTCAAACAAACTTTCTAGGTAAACTAAGTCAGTTTATAAATTAAAGTACATTTAGAGGGTTCACATTGATAGAGAGCCTGATAGAGAGAAGAAATTTGCATGTCTCCAAGGACCCAGGAACCATTGAGATTCTTCCTCTGGCTTATTATTTAAGAAATATTTAAGGCAATAAATAAATTTTCATATCCCATTGGACAAGTCAGATGAGGTTAATATCAGAACAGATTTTTAGTGAACCAGAAGTTATAGGAGGAATTACCCTTAGCCCAGAAAATAAAGGGAAGTAAAAA
This sequence comes from Gracilinanus agilis, assembly GCF_016433145.1. Taxonomy (NCBI): domain Eukaryota; kingdom Metazoa; phylum Chordata; class Mammalia; order Didelphimorphia; family Didelphidae; genus Gracilinanus; species Gracilinanus agilis. The sequence continues at coordinate 281,940,490 of NC_058130.1, read as the reverse complement.
ATTCCCATAAAATTTCTAAAAGCTGGATCTCTGACTCTGGGTTCCAAAATCAAGGAATGCAGATGTTTGAATAATCTCTAAGTCCTTCCTGAAGTGAAGGGCCTGGGCCAGCCCTTTATTCCAGGCCCAATGGTGCTTCTGGCTTTCTGGACTTTAACACTATGTCTCATCTACAATCTCACTCTGTAACCACCCTCAGTGTCTGAGACTTCCTAACTCCTGGGACATTCAGTCATTCCTGTGATATCACAATGGAACATCCTTCAACCTTGCTGAATAGCTCCTCCTATTGATGAATTTCTTCTGGGGCTTCCATTTTAGGGAAAGGCCCAGACTGGTCATCCTTCATTATCCTCTTGACTACACTTCTGACTTTCTGGGCCTTAACACCAGGCTTGCAAATGGATACCTTTACTCCATTTTCTTTCGCCATTTTTCAGCTTCCTTTTGTGTATAGCCTTCCCTCAGTAGAATGTAAACCCAAGGCAGTGAAGAGGCTCAGTGGACTAAGAACCTGGCATGAAGATGGGAAGTAATGGGATCAAATCTAGCCTCAGATACTTCCTAGCCCTGTGACCCTGGGCAAGTCACTTAATCCCCATTCCCTAACCCTTACTGCTCTTCTGCCTTGGAACCAATATACAGTATTGATTCTAAGACAGAAGGTAAGGGTTAAAAAAAAAAGAATGTAAGCCCCTTGAGGACAAGAACTAACTGTCTTTTGCCTTTTTTTGTATCCTCAAGCACTTAGCACATTTAATGGCTTATAGTAAGAAAATAGATTTTTATTCAATCGATGAATGAAAATAAATCCTTGTTTTTGCCTCCCTGCCAGCCAGTACTGTGTCCATAACATCCTCTGAATGTATAAGACTCCTACCTACCATTTTAATCCTTACGTATTAAAATATAATCCTTATGTACTAAAATAGGAATATTATTACTATATATTTACTAGGTAATAGAATATCAAGAATTGCCATTTGACAAGTGAAAACTTGTGAAGAATCTATGGAGAGACTAACAGTTTAACAATGCTTCTGGAACTTATTTTACCATCATATTGGAGAAAGACCAAGAACTGAGAGAAAGGACCAAGAAAGCCTTATTCCAAGGAGAAACTATGTAATTTGTGTATCAAAGAGAAAGAAGCTTCAAAGACATTTCCTGGAGCTATTAAGTTTAAATTTTATCTTGTAGGAAAAAAATCATGAAAATTCTTGAGAAGAGACTTTAATTGGCATACTCAGAAAGATGAATCACAGAACAATGAAATCATATGGAAAAGTCAGTAGTTACGGTAATGGTTAGAGGTGACCTCTTTATCTAACTAAATTGGTTGATTGGATAGGCTCACTATTAATATTTCTAATCTCTATGGTTTTTCTCTTTATCCTAGATGACTGTAGCTGAGTTTCTGAACAGTAAAAGCACTCTCTTTATGATCAAAGTCATCCCCTATTTGAATTGGAACCCTCCTGGGTACTAGACAAAGTTATTGGATTTCTCTATGTAATAGGAGTTTGAGAACTGGGACTATTATAATCTTTGAACTAGAAGGAGAAATTGTCATAGCCCAGAATTCTAAAAGAGATATGTGCAGTCTGCAACACACAGATTAAAAAGAAGGAACAGATCTCTTAAATAAAAGCAAAAGCAATAGGATGAACTTCCCTAAACTCAGGAGTCAGAAATTGGTGTTACAAGTAAAAGGAGAAAGAAAAAGTGACTGAAACTGTGGCAAAGAAAAAGTTCAAGGAATATCACCAGTATCTACTAATATCTCAGAGTTGAAGACTTAGGCTGAAGTCATCAGATAAATCAACTTCTTCAAGTACTGAGGGAAGTTCTAAAAAAAATCCCACAAACTGTTCTTTCTCCAACTTCTGCCCTCAACACCTGTCCATTAATGAATATTATAGCACATTATGCTTGCTTCTTTACCCAAACATTCAACCACAAAGAAAGAAGGATTAGTCAAAGGTAAAATGTGGTAGAATCCTAACCCCTGACTAAATATTAGAAACTTTACAAACTGGGAGGTCGCAATAGATTTATCATTTCATATAAACTCAATAAAGATTTCATAGATCTAAGGCCATCATATTGCTCCGAGGTTAAAAAATTCACTAATTATTATAACAGGATTTGGTTGATTAATACTCCCAGAAAAAAGTATTTGAAAGAGAAAGAAACAATGAGTATCATCTAGAGTAATTGTGCCCTTTATACTCTATCAATAATTTTAAAGTGATAGGTTATATACCTATAGATAGAATCTCATCATCATCATCCTCATTGTCTATCATCCTCCTCCTCTTCCTCTTTCTTCTTCCTCTTCTTCTTTTTCCTCTTCCTCTTTTTCTTTTCCTCTCCTCTTTCTATTTCTTCTCCTTTTGCTTCTTCTCCTTCTAATTCTTCCCTTCTTCCTCTCTTGACTAGGTTGGAAATGCAGCTGCCACTCATGGGCCCAATCTCACTACTCATCAAGATAAAAGCTTTTACCTTCTGTTTCTGATCTGGTTTAGTTCTCTTCTTAAGCAGATTTGTAGCCCACCAGTCCTAAAAGTTCACTATATTTGTATAGAAGTTAGTGTGGACACATGATCAGCTTTAGCGTTACTAGATACTGCATCTCAGAACTACAGGCTCAAGTAATCTACCAACCTTAAACTCCCCAGTTAGTGAGTATTAAAGGCAAACACAACCATAACCAGTCATATCTTCTTAAAAGAATAGCTTTTCGAGGAGCTCTCTTTTCTGGTTGGGGAACATGCAGGAATTTAGCATCAAATATCATTGAGCTTGGTCAAGAGACTTGAATAGGCATTTTTGACATGATGAAATCAAAACTGTCAATAAGCACATGAAAAAGTATTCTAAATCCCTCCTGATTAGGGAAATGCAAATTAAAACAACTCTGAGGTACCACCTTACACCTAGCAGACTGGCCAATATGGCAGCAAAAGAAAGTGATAAATGTTGGAGGGGGTGTAGCAAAATTGGGACACTAATACACTGCTGGTGGAATTGTGAATTGGTCCAATCATTCTGGAGGGCAATTTGGAATTATGCGCAAAGGACTTTAAAAGAATACCTACCCTTTGGCCCAGTCATATCACTGTTGGGTTTTTGCCCCAAAGACTTGTACAAAAATATTTATAGCCATACTCTTTGTTGAGGCAAAAAAAATGGAAAATGAATGGGTGTCCCTCAATTGGGGAATGCCTGAACAAATTGTGGCATCTGATGGTGATGAATACTACTGTGCTGAAAGGAATAATGAACTGGAGGAATTCCATGTGAACTGGAACAATCGCTAGGAATTGATGCAGAGTGAAAGGAGCAGAACCAGGAGAAAAGAGACTGATACATTATGGCACAATCTAATATAATGGACTTCTCTACTAGCAGCAATCCAGAGGCACTTATGAGAAAGAATGCTATCCACATCCAGAGAAAGAACTGTGGGAGCAGATATGCAGAAGAAAAATATATGCTCACATGATTGGATGGGGATATGATTAGTGTTTTGGCTTTAAAAGATCACTCTACTGCAAATGTGAATAACATGGAAATAGGTTTTGAACAATGATACATGTGGAATTGCTTGTCAGCTCTGGGAAGGGGGAAGGAAAAGGAGGGGGATCATGAATCATGTAACCATGGAAAAATATTCTAAATTTAAAAAGGAGGGGAAACAAATATCATTGTGCTTATTTCAATAGTAATGATTACATTGTGAACAACTTAAAATGGTCTTTTATCACGATGATTTTTTTTAGTCTCTAAGTACCTCTTTACAGTTACAATATGTACATTTTGATTTCTATATGAATTTTACCAATTCCTTCATTCTACCCCAGCCATGCACAGGAATGGTCACATCCTTGTCAAAGAAAAAATATTAATACCATATTCTGTGTTATAAGCGCAAACATCCAGAAACAACTTTTATTAATTTTTTTCATTATTATAATTCAATTATTGTTCTTCTCAGAAAGAAAATGTCCAACTTGACCAAGTTCCTTCATACCCTTGAGCATGTCTCTCCAATGCAAGACATTTTGAATAAATAGTTCTTGAACAAGGATATTTCATACTATGATAAAACATCATTATACAATTGTCATTTGATCTTGGAGAATCATTTCTCTAAAACCATGTAATGCTCTGTTATCACTTCCAGAAAAGACTTCTTTTCAGTTGGCCAAAGGTGATTTCAAGAGATCTCTTATATTGGTCAAGACATTGGGAAAAAGCCTACTGCTCTTAGTTGGATTGTCAAGGGCTCTTTAGTCTGTCCTTATCCAGACAGTAGGCCTTACAATGAGAGGGAAGTTGGATGTTGTTTCAGAATTGAAAGGCTGAAAATGTTTTCTCTTTCAGATCAGTCCAATCAGCATAAGGTAATTTTAAAATTTATTCTTAATATTTTAAAAAAGGAATAGTGTCTTCTATATGCTGCTATATCTGATCACCACCAATTGTTCCACTTGTTTTTCAGATACTCCGAACTTCCTGTTATTTGATCATAATCTCCTATCATTCCATCTCTCTCTCTCTTCTTTAACCCCATTAAGCCCAACCTTTGTCCTTGTTTTTACACCTCTACCCTTCAGTACTTTCTCAAACCATTATCACTATCTCACCATTCTCCCTTCCCTATCTTGATCTATAGATAATCCATTCAACCCCATATTGATAAATCTTTCACCTTCTTGTTGCATTGCCACTTAGCCTTTAGTTTTATCCTATTGCTCCAGATTACTCCCACCATTTACCTCCCCTGATCCTACTAACATGCTATTGATTGAGTACACTATAAAGTAATATTATTTGACTTCAACTGCCCTTATAGAAGCAAGGCAAGTCCTTTTGTTTTTTCCTAATCAAATCCCTATTTCACTGCCTACATATTTCACTACCTCTTCTCCCAAAGCTCCTATACTTCCACTTACTTTCTTAGTTAAGGACTTTGCCTCTGACTAATTGAGAATTATGGCAATTTATTGTGAGTTCCCTCTTCTCTTCATCTCAAGACCTTTTGACTAGAATGTCCAAAACAGAATTCATCTTGCTCCCTAAAAACCTTCCCTATTATGGTAAAGGGTAATACCATCTTTTTAGTCCTTCAGGCTAGCAACCTAGGAGTCATCCTAGACTGTTCTCTATCTCTCCCCCTTCTCCCATGTCCAATCTGTTGCCAAGAACTGCCTATTCCACTTCTGCAACATCTCTTGAATACATACCCTTTTCTTTCTCTGGTACTATCAAGCAACTGGAAAACTATTCCAATGGATTGAGCCTTAGTCCCATAGACCAATTTAAAGACAGATAGTTTCTTTGCCATTTTAGAGGAAAAAAATAGCCTTGGCTGAATAAAGTAAATATTATACCTACCATACCTTTCTAAGATCCAGGCTGTGCATCAGTCTCCCCTAAGGGTGAAGTTAAAGTAACTTGAGCTCTTCCAGAGAAGGAGTCAGTTAAATCAAAGGATGGGCCAATTCTTTAAAAAACAGGAAGCTATATCCAAATAAATCTACATTAATTACTGATAACCACCTTCTGGAATCAAAAAGGATTCAATCTTACAATATAAAGTTGTTAGGGTTCAAATAGGTGGCCACCAGAGGAACACACGAGACAATGCAATCAAAGCAGGAGAAAGCTTTATTGCCAGTGCACTGGGGGGAGTTCTGTAAGAGAATTGGCCAAGTGCTGCGTCTACAGAGGGGAATATTTATGATTCAAGGGCTGGGATATAGCTAGGATCTGATAATAGCTAGACAATGGGAGTATAGAGGTTTCCAGGTGCCATAGGATGTAATTCTTAATGTTCAAGGCTGCTCTGTCTAGGGAGTAGTGGTGTCCCCGGAACTATGAATTCCAGATAACTGCCCTGCTGAGTAGAGCATGACTCTATCAAAACCCCCCTGCTTAACAGGATATGATGCTGCCAAACTGTTGGTTAAGAGTCTCAGCTTTTTGGCTACAACATTCCCCCCTTTTCATTTTGCTCACTGAGGAATCCTCCTCAGGACCACGCCCTCACTGAGATCTGGGTCAGTAACAAGGGGATGATATTGTAGTTGCATGACCATGAGCTGGACCATATTTATCCGGTCGTGAACAAACCGGACAACTGGTGAAGAATGCAGGGACCGGGTTTCCGGGTTAAGATGGTGGCAGAGTAAGAAGCAGCTCTTAACCTCTCCTGACCGAAACACACAAAACTCCTCAAGGGGACATAAAAACAAGTCCAGGCGAACGGAGGAACCCCACAACAGGGCACAGCATGGAAGGTACGTGGAATCGGGGCATTTCCATGCTATAAAGGGGTGAAACAGCTCTCACTAAATCGCGGGCTGAGCAACCACCCCACCCCCACCCCCTCCACACACAACACCTATAGCGCCGAAGCCAGCTAAAAAGAAATAGAGCAAGTTTGGGGCACCCATCGAGTCATTGGCAGCTCCGGGGCTTGTTCCTGAGAGCAGCAAGATTTAGGACCCCAAAAGCTAACGAATGCACACAAAATTTGAGCACGGGAGTGGGGTGCCGAGAGCGGACGCAGGGCGCAGAGCGCAGGCTCAGAGCGCAGGCATGGGCGGAGGCGTGGGTGGAGGCAGGCACAGCCACAAGCTAAAGCTCTGAAACCCTGAGTGGGGAACCAGTGCAGACGGATATACGACTGTGGAAACAGCTCCCCGAGACTTGTAAAGAAACCTCCGGAAGATGATCAAGCAAGGGGGTCCACCAGGGGGCTTGACCGCGGACAGACCCTGAGCGCGAGGATAAACCTGAGAAGCTGCTGGGCTAACGATGGCTACCCAGTCTCAGGAAGTTCAGAAGAGAAAGATTAACAACAAGAAAAAGAAGTCTTTAACACTCGACAACTTTTACACAGAGAAAATCCAGACAACTGAGCAAACAGAGGAGGAGAACAAACAAGCATCCGGACCCTCCTCAAAAAAGGAAAACTCCTCACAAGCTATGGAAGAGTTCAAAACTGAGATTTTGAGGAAAATGGAAGAGATCTGGCAAGAAAATAACTGTTTAAAAGGTAGAATCATGCAATTGAACACCAGAGATGACCAGATTGAAAAGGAATACCAAAAGATTATGGCCGAAAACCAGAAGATTATGGCCGAAAACCGAAAGATTATAGCCGAAAATCAATCCCTAAAGGCTAGAATTGAGCAAGTAGAAGCTAATGATCTCTCAAGACAACAAGAACAAATAAAACAAAGTCAAAAGACTGAAAAAATAGAAGGAAACATGAAATATCTCAATGAGAGAGTGACAGACCAAGAAAACCGGTCTAGAAGAGACAATTTGAGAATAATTGATCTTCCAGAAAAAATCTTACAAGAAGCCAGAAAGAGACAATTCAAATATCAAGGAGCTCCAATCAGGATCACACAGGATCTGGCAGCCTCCACGCTAAAAGACCGTAAGGCTTGGAATACAATATTCAGAAAGGCAAGAGAGCTGGGCCTACAACCACAGATCAACTACCCATCAAAATTGACTATATATTTCCAGGGGAAAGTATGGGCATTCAACAAAACTGAAGAATTCCAGGTATTTGCACAGAAAAGACCAGGGCTAAATGGAAAGTTTGATATTGAACCACAAAAACCGAGAGAAACATGAAAAGGTAAATAAGATACAGAGGGGAAAGAAAGAAAGCTTATAATTTTTAAATTTGCCTTTTTAAGGGCCTCGGTGAGATCTAATTATATGTATTCCTATGTAGAGAAATGTTATGTATAATTCTCTGTAGTGAACTCTATTCACCACTATAATATTCACTATTATAGTAATCAGAAGAATAATTCACAGAGTGAGGGTGGAACCCTAAATAATCTAAGATGGCGTGGGGGAGGGGAAAGATGGGGTAAATATCAGGGGACACCAAGAGAAACTTGAGTGAATAAGAAAATAAAATATTCTATTACACACAAAGAGGGCATGGGAGGGAGAGGGGACAAATACTATTATAAGAAGGAGAGGAAGAGAGCATTAAGAGGTAATAATCAAACCTTACTCTCAGTGTAATCAACCTGGAGAGGGAAGAGTAGCTATACTATCCATTGGGAAATAAAACTCTTATCTAACCCTTCTGAGAAAGTTAGAAGGGATAAACCAAGGGGAGCAGGGGAGTGGGGAGGACAAAAAAAAGGGAGGGGAGAAGGGGGAGGGAATTCATAAGGCCTTTAAAAA
>NC_058130.1:281894490-281927276 GCF_016433145.1 Gracilinanus agilis | reverse complement strand
GAAAGGAGCAGAGCCAGAAGAACATTGTACACAGAGACTGATATACTATGGTAAAATTGAATGTAATGGACCTCTGTACCAGCAGCAATACAATCACCCAGGACAATTCTGAGGGATTTATGGTAAAGAACACTACCCACATTCAGAGGAAGGACTGCAGGAGAGGAAACATATAAGAAAAACAACTGCTTGAATGCATGGGTCGGGGTGGACATGATTGAGGGTGTGGACTCGAAACTACCACACCAATGCAATTACCAACAATTTGGAAATTGGTCTTGATCAAGGACACATGACAAAACTAGTGGAAATGTGCATCGGCCATGGGTGGGGGAGTGCAGGGGGCGAAGGGGAAAGGAGGAGCATGAATCATGTAACCATGTTAAAAATGAATATTCATAAATGTTAAAAAAAAAAAAAAGAATGCAGGGGCCAAGTGTTAGTAACAGGAGGATAATCAAAAAGGGATACAGCAATATCTGAAGCCTCTCTACTACTAAGGGACCATTTCCAAGGTTGACGGGGGTTATGGAGAGGACTGTGGGGTAATCGGTATCCCCTACAGGGCCAAAGAATAAGTCCAACATTCCCTACTTTTCCTTTTGATCCTAAGGAATCATCCTCAAGTGGTCCCTTAAAGATTAGTGTCAACACACATTGTATCAAGGGTGGGGGTTATCTGGTAATACTGATGCAGGACCATAAGCTGAATGGTGTTAATTTGTTCCTTTACAAAAGCTGCTAGTTGGTTAAGAATAAGGGGAAGGGTACATAGTGGAAGTAAAAGGGATTTTCCGGCCTATAGTTTGCCTGAAAAAAACTTTTTCACTATGGGGGTACAATGTTCTATGCTGTCTCTGGGGTACAACATCCCACAAGGTCCCATGCCGTCTCCCCTCCCCTCCTTCAAATGTTTAAGGGAACAGGGCCAATGGTTTCAATCTTCTGTAGCTTCTTCAAGCTGAGAAGGGGCATAGAATCTCTGAGAGGGGGGAACAGGAGGAGGAGCTGTGGGCACAGGGTCTTCAGGGGCGTCTCTGCATCGAATGCCAGGGTCCTGAAGGCTTGGAGACCAGAGACCATTTCCCCAGACTGACAGACAGGTCACAAGGAGGAGCATCCTAGAATCTAGGACTGGGGCAAAAACTAGAACACCAGATACAAAGAGAGAAAATTAGCACAATAGAAACTGATATTAAACATTAACATTTGGGGATGTTAGCCAACAGATTTTATCCCCAGAAATCTTCCTCTGACAGGAATTGAACCATTTAGGAAATTTTGACCCCTAAGTTGTTTGCAGAGTTGGCATGTGATGTTTCTGCTAAAAAAAAAATCCTTTCATAAAGTTCACATTAATATGGCATCTATAACTACTTGAATAACAATACTTTACAGATAAATTTCTTTATCCCAGATTCTGGAGGAAATCCAGAAAGTTTTGGGTTATATTTCCAAGCTCAAAATCCCACTTCAGTTGTGGTAAATTAAGGCTGCAAGGTACAAGTCATCTATCACTAAACTTCACTCACTTCTCAAAGTGTGTTCCCTAACAATTTGATAATTTTCAATTATTAACCTAATACGTTGTTCGGGGAGATGGAAACATTAATTCACAACTTGCATTAAAAGCAAGGGAACTTGCTCCAAAAAGGGAAGGTAGATAGGAAAAACATTTCCTCATGTCCCAAGGGACGCATAGTGAGGGGCTCCATGTACAGGCCAAAGCTGTCACTGGCTTATGCCATCCTTGTGTCACTCAAGGATTAGTAGCCTAGATGGTCAGAAGAGGTCCAGTCCAGGTTGAGCCCTAGAATTGCCTCTCCTAATCATCACAGAACATTCTCTGTCTTTAGTACTATATCACCACTGGATCTCTAAAGTCTTCTCCTTCCTTAAAAGACAAGTCTTTCCCATTACAGCTCAGAGAAATTCTGCTAAGCAGCAGTCTGAAAACAATTTCCATACCCTCAAACAAGCCTTACACATCCCTCCAGGCTAATCACTCAGTTATTTTTGCATATTCTGGCAATAATTAACATATCACACTTTAGTCACAAAACCTGAATTAAGGAACAGGAGTGCTGGATTGAGTAGCTCCACAGTAAATATAAATCAGGGCTGTTATCGTCTCCTGTACCTGGGCCATCTGAAAGACTAAGACAAGCCAGACAGGAATCTCTTCAGTGTAACTTTCAAGAGAATTCCAGAACTATTCGTGATTTTCCCAATACTATATACACTAATTTTAGAAATTATCCCTAGGTCAAGGATCCAATTATAAAGTAGAACATCTATCTATTCTTTTTCACCTCCCTATCTGTTCTTTTCCATCTCTCCTTCTCTCTTTTTCCCTCAAAACCCTCTGCTTAAAAAGTAGAACACAACTTCCATTTACCCATCACAAATCTACATACCCAAGGTATTAAATCAAGTCTTTCTTTTTTCTCAATTCAAACACAACATACCTCTTCACTTTCTCTAACACTCTGTTACCATCACAAAAAATAAACATACCATTTGGTATACCTTCAAATGATAATCAATAACTCCCGAGAATTGAGGCACTGTGTCTTTAGCATAGTGCTTATCAATTATAACTTGCAGTTCATAGTACAAATTGGTAAACTGAGGTAACCACTGAGTATCGAACAAAACCCATGCTACAGTCAGGTTTACAATGAGCTTTTGCTTACATTCAAACAACACTTGAAGCACATGTTTTAGCAACAATTTACATAAAAGTCACATTTAAAGGAATATCATAAAGCATGTAGTATTACAGGGTCTATTTCCAATTACAAGATTTGAAACCTTTTAAACACTACAACCTTAAAGCAAGCCTTTTGACAAGCAGGCTGCTTATCATACACTGAGATGAAAACCATTTATGATCATTTTAAACCCAAAAAAACATTTTTGATTAATGTAAACACTTAAACCTATTATATTTTTAACCTCTTATGATGGAAAGATAAATAAGGAGGAAAACAGTCTTCTTGAGATTAACATGGGCATTGTGCAGAGATGGCAGAGACCCTGCACCCCTTAACTCAGGCAGGCTGTGAACAGGGAAACTCCCTTTCCCCTGTAACAAAAGAGATACACCTCTGGCCACATCTTGATAGCCTAAGCCCCAAGGATCCCAGACAGACCCCCCCACTCACCAAACACCCAAGTGCAAGGAGTCATGTCCACACTTTTGAAAAGGGGACATGGGGGCAATCCCTGATAGTTGCTTCACTTGTGCTGCCATGCTGTGCTGTGGAGGACAACCCCCCAGGGCTGCTCCACCCAAGCTATCCTGCTGGTCACTGATCCCATCTTAGCAATAAATCTTTCTCACTTCTAAGCTAAGCCTGGAGTCCTCTCATTCCTGAGAAGGGCCTCCCCCACTAACCCCAACCCAGGGGCTCACCATTTGTATCTCTATAACAACTATACTGCTAAAAAAAAAACAAACCTGTTTTACAAGATATCCACAACTTTTCTATCGATTTTTTCTTGCTTAAACATCTCCTTAAACCCTCTGAAGTATATAATTAAAATATACTCATCTTTAAATTCTTTAAAATCTTACTTATGTACTGTGTTGCTATATCAGTTCCTAAGTATCAAAGTGGAACAATTAAAAGTATTTCTCTCTTCACCAAGTGAGATCACCTACAATTTAAAATTTAGCATGTACAAAAATCTTCATAATAAATTATTTTCAACAAAGTTCAGTTTGAACTCCACAACTTCCAAACAACTTTAAGTCCTTTAGTAACCTTTCAGTATGTAAACAACTGAATTTCAAAGCCATTTACTCTTATTCCTTTCAGACCTCTGTTTAAAACAGAATAGAACCTCCAGTTTAGCTTCCTTTACCTCAAAGCATTGCTTACATAACTGATTAAATTCCATCAATATTATTCTGATTTACACCTATTATTTCTTTATCAATTACTCTTTTTTCTTCTGGCTTCCCCTCCTTTACCATTATTGCTAAAAGAGGAAAGGTACTATATTTAATTGCATTAAATCCTATTAGCTTCTTGGGCTGGTCAAATTTTCTCTTGTTAATTTCATACAGTATATCATACAACCTTAACCTCTTTGGGTGGAAAACTTAATTCTCTTTATAGTCCAAATGCATACATATTTTGTATTCATTCATCATTACTTTCTAGCAATTCGAGTCTAAATATATGTTAATCTCTAAATCACAAGTTCCCTCTTATACATTGTACACATTTTTAAAAACAGTTCATACAACCCTAGTCAAAATATAACACTGTTTAGAAATTCCACCTTTTCCAAATTTTAGTACCTGTATTATTAAATCCCATGTACAGATTAACCACTTTATAAACTTCTTGTGTGTCATATGATTACTTGTTGTGAGTTCCGACAGCACATACATTAAAAGAACATCTCATTTTGAAAAATCCCAAGTTTAAATTCTAGAATAAGTTCTCAATAACACCATTACAACTTTTTCTGAATGACTTTCACATTTACAAAGTAGCCAGTACAATTTCTGACCTCATAGAATAAACATTCCCTCTTTGTGTCAGACTGGCTATTAACCACATTTAGACAATTCTCAATTCACTGAAACCAAGGCTTAACAAACTTCTAACCATGAGTTTTTGTGCTCAATAAAATCTGGTTAATATTTCACATTTGACTGACAAACAGTTACCACAATAAATAAAATTGCATTGTACCATATCAACATTATTAGCAATCCTCACCCCTTAAAATCAAATCTTAAGTGAAAATGCTTCCAATTGGGGAGTAAAATCTCCCTTTTCTGCTCTGAATTTTTCTCTTTTTCACTCCCTTGGGGGCCCATCCAAAGGAAGAAAGAGGAAAAATCAGTTCTTTAGGATCCATGGTTAAAAAGAAATATTTGCAGTGAGAAAACTCATTAAAACAGTTGCAGTACACTGTCCCTTTCACTGAGGGTACTCAGGTACAGCAATCAGCCATCTGATTGGTTGAGCTGACTTCCTTGTCCCCTAACTTTCCCTGTGCTTTACACTCTGATTGATCTAACCTGTCTCTCTTTTTGGCTGTGATTTCTAACAAATGCTTCTTGCAGCACCTAAAATCTGTTTCTAGTGGGGGTTGAAAGTGACCTGTTCTTTAGGCTGGCTGTGTTTCTTAAGGAAAGAACTTTGAACTTTCAAATCCCCTCCTATTCAGATGTTAAGTCTGCTGCCTGAGCAGCACAGTTTCTCCAGAAAGGGAAGGTTAGAAATGTAGATAGGCTTAGGGGAATTGCAGAATGTTTGCAGTTTTCCCTCTGAATTCACCTTGAAGCCTGGGAAACCAGCAAGTGCCAGGTTGACTTGCCCTGGCTCTTGATAAGGATGGAAATAACACCAAAGACACAGACCCAGCCAGTACTGATGAATTAGGGGACCTCTGAACTGGAGCTGGGTTTTTGGGGCTGGGTAACCAGAACCTGGGAGGGTGTAACTGTTTCCTTGCTGGGATTAGACCCTTCCACAACCAAAAGAAGCCAGGGTGGAGGATCCAAGACTAAATCCTGCCAGGTTAAAATGTAGGGCATTTGGTCTGGGTGTCTCTCCTGACCCCGGAGCAAAACCCGACCCTGAACTGCAGAAATAATAGACTGTTGCCAAGTCCCACCGAGGGGCCATCCAACCCCAAACACAGGCCACTCCAAATTACAAAAGGTCTGCAACTTCCCCTTTTTTACTGATAAACCTAAGGCATGTGCATGGGTTCTGAAATCTGAATAATGACTTAGGACCAAGTCCAGGGGAGTTGATTGACTCTGGCCCATCTTTGACCAATCAAAAAGACACAAAAGAAGGACTACACAAAAGGCAGACAAACAAAACGAAAAACAGAAGAGTCTCTTTGTGGATCCAAACAAAGTTTGAATCGGGGATGGAGCCCACTTGGGGCTCCACCCCGCTCTCCCTGGCATCCTTCCAAAAAGACCCAGTGCCCCACTTCTTCCCATGACGCGTCCATCCGGGACTTTTCAGGGATTAGCTCCACCAGGGATTTGAACCCTAGATTTCCGGAACTGTTTCCCCCAGGGAATCAAAGCCTGACCTTCCCTCCCCCTCTCACCGGGGGAGCTGCTCAAGGGGACTCCAACCCCTTAAAGTTACGTATCCCCTATCCCCCTGGATCCCTGTCTCCAAAGTTTCCAAAGACTTCCTTCCTTCCCTTTTATCCGACTCACTTCCCGGTTTTCCCAATCTGGCTACCCATTGCTAGCATCTGAGCTAAAATGAGCTTGTAGCTAAGCTGGGAACCTTGCTGAGAAGACCTAAACTCAGAACAGAACAGAATAGAACTGAATGCTCAGGAGAGACCTCTAGGTTGAAGACTCCAGAACTTAGATTAATGCCTGCTGCCTGATTGGTTTAACACCTCCAAAGTGGAGCTAAAGAACTCAATCTAGGAAAGCTCTGCAGATCCCAGGCAAAAGGTTTCTGATTTAATTAAACAATATAAAACTGCCTCCAAGCCTAGCCAAGGGAAAAGATCTGAAAAAACTCAAGATTATAGGCTTAGGTTATTTTTTTATTTCTCATTCAATATTCAAGATTGCTATTGCTATATACCACTCCTTCATTGTTTAACTTTTTCCTTATTTAATTAGGTTATATTTGATTCATAAACAGAGTATAACGTTCTCTTTTCTTGACTTTTGAAAGTAGTTGATAGACTAGATATATTAATTTTTCATTTAATGTTTGTTAAAATTTTCTGAATATCTTTTTTTAAAAAGTTTACAGATTTAAGGGGTTTATTTTTGCTGATTTATACAAAGTATACTGACTATATTCAAAGAAGACAAATGACACAAAAATTGAGAATTGGGAATTGTCCCAAGCATATGTCCTCACTAATACAGTTTTGTAATTCTGTATGCTTTCTCCTGTGAATGCTAGATGTAATGGTAGGAGAATGTGTTCCAGGTTTTAAAATGGAATGTTATATTTTAAATATTCTTGCTTTGTCTCCTATGTAGTGTATGCATTTGATTAAGATTTAATGATGCCATCTAAGCTAATGTTAAAGGGAAAGCACATTGGTGGCAGATAAGGAACTGGAGTATGTAAGAGACTATTCCAGGAACACTAAAATTCTGAGAGTAAGTGATAGCAGTGTGGCAATCCGCTATGGGAACCTTCCAGACCTGCTGATATATGAGTACAGGTCGAGGTGAGTAAACCAGCTCAGAGAGGAAAAAAAAGAGAAAATTGCCATTGAGTTAAACAATTTCCCAGATGCAAATATCTCAAAATTAATACTTTTTCTAATGAGTATGGGGTTGTAAACTATATAACATGCTTTTGAAAGGAATGAGGAACTTGAATATTTTGGGAGATTTATTCAATAGTTACAGAAATCAGAACAGGCTTAGAATAAGAACAGCATTTTTGTTTGGAGGGATGACTTGAGTGGAAATGAGGCCCTTTATTCATCCTGTAATAGCACTGATGAGAAGCTATGGTCAGGAGAGAATGAGGGAAAAGAAAAGCAATTATATACTCCTACCCCTCAAAGCTTCACTAAAGATAACTGACTCCATCTTCATTCAGAAATATATAGACTAGAATCTAGGAAGATGGGAAAAGGAAAGGGAGGGGAGGAAAGGGAAAGGAGGGGAGGAAGGAAAGGAAAGAAGTAATTCTTCCAGATATTTCAGGTCCTAATATATCTAATTTATATTGTCTGTTAACAGTATTAGAAGACTTTGATATGAGAACAATATTGATTCAATGATTTTCTTCTTTCTGTTTTATTATTACATGTAACAGGTAGTATGGTTCATTAATAAGTATTTTCTATTTTTAATTTGATTATTTATCATTTATACAGATGAAGGAATATTCATTTAGTAAGTTCTGATTATATAAATAGAAATATGACAGTCTTTACTCTCAAGGACCTTACATTTTAAGGAGAGAGACAACACATGTGGATATTTAGCTAAAAGTCAGATGGAAAAGCCCCATGGTCCATAGAATGTAGTGGCAAAGCAGATGGTAATGCCTCTTTTTAAATATCATTTCCACTGATAAAATTATATCAGTTTCTGATGTTGAACCATTTTACAGTGCCAAGGACTTCAATGACAAGAACCTTCTTTTTTGAGTCTTCAATAGCTATAGCTGTAAAACCTGCAAGAGCAATTATTGGACAGTATCTCCCCCCCAAAAAAAAATGCAACAGTATAGTTTTCAATTTCTTCACTTTGGAAGATATAAAACTTGAGATAATCTATTGTGTTCAGGAAAGACTTATTTTATTTTTTTAAAAGAGACATTTTTATCTCAAATAATGCTTGAATTTTCTAAGTAAGGATTTGAAGTATGAATGTTATAAATGCTGAGGAAATTCAGTTGAACAATTCTCTTACTGAATACTTAAAACTTTAAAAGATTAATTTTGACTGCACGCTGGGATATCCCAGTTCTGAAGACTATACTAAGCTTATTTTTCCTTCTCACAGTCTAAGTCAATGAACATTAACCCCTTGAGTTGTTTCCCAGGATAATGACTATAGGCCCTGGGGAGAAACAAAGCTATCCTCAAGACACTTGGGGTCAAAGTCCTGGGCTGTCCCCACTGGAGCCTGAGGAAAGATGGTGTGTTGTTTTGACTTCCTTCATACACGCTGCATCCTCTCCCTCAGGGTAACTTGATGCTTCAGCTAGGCTGGCTTGTATTTTATGATAATTGTCTAGATTAACAGAAGTTAATTTTAGTTGTTTCCTAAGTTAGTGGAATTTTTTCCCCCTTTATACATCTTATGATGGGGTGGAAGTAGTGGTGTGGAAGAAAATATCAGATCACACTTTAGCCAACTATATGGAGAATCTCCTTTTTGTCCTGGCAATCAAATGATTCACTAGGAACCTCAGGAATTTATGAATTTTACTAACAAATGTTTTTTTTATGATTTCTAGCTTTATAGAGAAGCAAAGCCTTGTGAAGCTAAGACCTTTGCACTAGGCTACAAAAAGCTCTTGAGCTTATCTCCCATATTACGAGTGGCCTTTGTGGTTTCTCTACAACCTCAAGGTGAGAGAAATAAAGGAGACCTCCAGAGAAGTTTGTGATCTCACAGTCCTTCACTGAGGGTCTTCCTCTAGATCTGACATTTTATGAATACTAATGCATCTCCCAAGCTGTCTATCCATTATCCATCATGCTCACTGTAGTACTGACACATTTCTTTTTTTCTGAATATATATATGTGTGTGTGTGTATGTATGTGTGATGTTCATATCTTTAGGCTGCTTCATGTATGCAGTTACAACCTATATATGCCTATCATATTTCTCTTCATTGCCACAATTTTGATTTATTAGAGCATGGTATTTCATGATTAGAGCTCCAGGTTATGTCACTAACAAGATGGAGAACTAGGTGTTTTCTCCAATCTTCATAACCTCTCAAACATCTACAAAGTTCAAAATTATACACAAAAAATAAAACAATTTCAACTATTTCCATGGCCTAGAACGCAACAAGGTAAAAACCCAATGAATACAATGGAAAAGACTAATAATGCCTATTCATTAACTTGATCACTTAATATCTCCTCTTTCACCATATTCCCAGCATCAGGTTTAGAAAAGAAAACCCACAGGGCTTGCATTAGAACTCAACTCTATACTCATGCCTTCCTCTTTCTCAGAAATCCAAAACAGCAGAAGTTTGGTCATACTACAACAACAGTGAGTTGAGCGCTTCAGCACTCAGCTAGAGAACTAAGCAGGACAATGACCCAAGGCAATGGACCATTCTTGTAACTGTCCAACCTGAACTTTAGTTGAGCAAAATATTGGATATCTTTGATGAATACTTATACTCCTCACAAACATTACTTGGTAGAAAACATCTGTATATTCCTCCACTGGTCCTAACCCCAAATGGTAAGAGCTTTTAATTATCCAGTTCTATTCTTTTCAGACTTGGCCAGTACCATGTCTCTGTCTAGAAATAATTATAGGTGAAGAATTTCTCTGCTTCACTGATCTCTCATATGCCAGCCATTTAGCATCCAACTGAAACCATTCAAAAGACTTAACAGGACATCAGTCAGTGAGACTGAAGTTCCTTTATACTTCTTAGAGTTTGTTTACAAGTATAAGAGACATATGTTTGGTAGTTGTCTAATACAGATGGTTGGCCATCATGTGTCTATGATCACTAGATAGTTATCTAGTATCTGGTGCATCCTGCTTTCTGGATGGACTGTGAATTCTGCTTTTGTGGTGATCAGGAGGAGAGCCATGCTTCATCATCTGTTCCTTCACTCTCTTACTCTATCTACAATACTTTGTACTATTTGTAATATTTATTCTACCTACTGAACTTTGAATATTGATAGTCTAGGAGTATGAAGTTTTTGGGACTTGTGAGAAGTCATTTTCCCTGATCACTCTCAAGGGAAGAATACATCCAACTGCTTAGTTTCCTTCTAACAGATGCTAGTTAAATGGCAGAAAAATATATAGAAAACCCTTTTCTTGTAGTAAGCAGTAAGTGGAAATCAGAAACTATAAAATTAGGGTAGATCATAGTGTGTTCGAGAGTAAATGAGTTATTTGACTCGGAAATACAAGTTTTTTGTGGGATTGGGTAGTTAGGGGTACAGTGAAGAATTCCATTCAATAGTGTCTAGAACTTCAGGCACTGGGAAAACAAGGGACATGTTTGGCACCACCTATGCCACCTGTCAGAGTCTCAAGGAAGATCTATCAGTGATTCAAAAATCTGAACTTCCTTCTCTTGACCATTCTTTCAAACTCCTCTCCAGTAAATATTGCAGATTTAGAGATCTCTTAACCAATCAGTAGACACATCTCTCAGTTACAGGACTAAGTACTCAGTTATAAAGGACTGTCTCATAAGAAACTGCTTACCCCGGGCAGAAAGAGTCCACTGTGGAGATAGATTAACTGGAGTACACTAAATCTGGAAATGACTCTGATGTAAAGACAAAGAGCATCAGTAAAACTTTTAAAAAAGTGAATTATCATGTGAGATTTAAAGAGTAAGGTGCATCTTTCTACTAATTGCCAGACTATTTAATGTCTTTGTACTCTGTATTTACCATAGGGACACAAAGAAAAAATGAAACTGCATGGCCTTCAAGAACATTTTCCTACAAATTGAAAAAGAAAATTCCTGTAGCCTTTCTCTATGATCATAAATAAATTTATAATTGAGGAACCTTAGAGGTATTTTGACTCAATTACTTCAGTGCCACTTGCTGCCCACTCCCTACCCGCAAAGATTCTGAGCTCACACAGATCAAATTAGACTCTGAGCTAAAAAAAATAGCTAATAATAATAACATGTAGCATTTATATTGTTACATGAATTTTCTCATCTGTTCAACTAACTAATGCCAATAATGCAGCTGGCTATACAAAAAAAAAAAAGAATGGTGTTTGTTAAGGAGAATGCATATCATTAGCTAGAGGAGTTAGAAAAAGGAGGTATCTTTATTAGTGTAGCTAGCTGCACAGAATCCAAAGGGAACTTACCTGTCAGGCTAGACAAAAGAAGGGGGCATTCCAGAGAATGTTGAAGTCTTCCTTTTTTTTTCAATTAAGTGTTTTTATACAAATTAGGGGAACAAAAAAGACATTGAAAGGGAACCAGCTGTTGAGGCTGGTGCTGCAGTTCAAGCAGGGGTTATAACCAGTAAATGGGAAATGGGATTATTCATGTTTTCTTAAATATCTGCCATATATATATGCACACACGTATATATGGATATCATTTGTTCTTCACAACAACCTTGGAAGGTACATACTATTATTATCCCCATCTTATAAATGAGGAAACTGACTTGCCCAGGTTCATTCAATTAGCAAATATCTAGGGCAAGATACTCTACCAGGAAAAACTACTTTTCCATCTAGTATTCTATGCACTAAGCCTCCTAACAGAAAGGCAGAAGAAAGCAAAGAATTGGAATTCCAGAAACTCCCTTTTTAGGTTCATCTAGTGATAGTGATAGTACCAGGATTCCCCATTTCCCAACAACAGGGAATAGTTTCCCCTAAAAGTAACGAAGGTGTCATTTGACCCCTGCCTCCTTTGAGATTTCCTGATCACCTAAAATCATAAAAACATCCTGCCCATGTGGATTTGCAGCCTCTTTTATTTGAAGACTGTCTGAAGACCACATATACTTTGATCTGTGTACTAGACATGTTTCCATATGGAGATAGAAATAGGGACCCTCATTTAAAGAAGCTCAATGTATTTAAAGACGCCTCTGTATCCTTGATGCATGTCCTTCCTGGGTCAGAGCAAAGTAAATTCCTTTTGTTAATTGTTCAGTGAAATGTAAGTTCCTAATGTCAAATCTGAACTAACAGGGTCCAGGTGTTAGCTACTCCTTAACATCTGGAGAAACATTATATGGATTTAAAAAACAAATGTTCACTGTTGTCTTTTATTTTTATACCACCTGAATTTCCAAATGTATCTCTCCCTCATCACTCTCCAAAAGAGCCTTATAATAAAAAAAATAATAATTAAAAGGGGTGGGGGAAAACACTAACCAATATACTGAAAAACTCTAATGTATGCACATAATCTCATCTTCTCCAAATTGCCATCTTCTGCCATCTCCTTGGGATGGAGAAATATTGGTCCTCCTACCTTACCCTATTGCTGCATTATTGAGAGGAAAGAACATCACTTGTTTCTTAGTTCTCTTATAGACCACAGAGGAGGAAGCTCTTCACCATAGTCTGCTGTCATCAACCATCCTGCTCCTCTCTCCCATAATGTTTTCCCATTGAGATCTTTCTGGAAATCATCAACACCAATCCAGATCAAGGGATGTAGACAAGACCATAAGAGACCAAATAACACATCGCCCCTTCTTCAGCAGGAAGCAGTTTTTATGAGTAAGACCATTGCCCATTTTCCCTTGGACTCATGGCACCTCTTCCCCTTCCCTCGCCATCTCCCACTCCCATTTTTTCTTTTTATATAAATCAAAAGATGGGAATGATATATCCTGGGACCAAAACCCTCCCCCCAAACCTTCCTTGAGACCAAAGCAAGGGGTTAAGCCATGTCTCTACTTCTATATTCCTTCCAGCCCTATAATCTCATCAAGTTGATTGGGAGATTCCACAAACTGGTGTTTTTTTTTTATTGTTTTCATTACATAAAGTTTTGGAAACTGGGAACCACAGAGGTTAAGTTATTTGCCCAAGTTAAAATAAGTAGTAAATAGCAGAACTGGGATTTTAATCCATGTCCTCTGATCACAAATTCATTTTACTTTCCAATGTGCTACTTTGTTTCTCCCTTTCTATTGTATAGCCTAAGGAAATTTCTTGGGTAATAAATGCAAAAAAAAAAAAGTCTTTCTTCCAAATTTATCTAAATAATGCATGTATCTTTACATCACATTTCGGAGCTTTCTCCTATGGGGAAAATCTTATCATTCAATATTTGATTAATCAACATCATGGTGGGTATTCACATATATAAGAGAATTGTCCAGAAATTCTTAGAACTTATTCTAAGGTGACAAGACAGACATTTCACAAATGTATTTGTACATATAGTATATAAATGGAACAGAATTTAAATTTATAACAAAATCCACAAATAGGGATAATGCTTCTGCATTTGAGAAAAACATCTCAGTATTTCAGATAAAAGCAATCTAAAATATGCAATCTTTTGGGTGGGTTGTGTTTGGGTAGATGGTGGTACTTGCAGGTTTTAAAAGAGAGGTTTCATGTTACTTGTATTGCTCAGGTTCATTAGAGGAATGTGCCTTATGCTAGACTATAATTAGTCTCTGGTCCCCAGATATTGGCTATTATTATACTAGATCTTGCTGAAACTTTATTAACCTTATTAACTAGTGCGTATAATTTTCATTTGTTTTGAGCTTCAATGAGGGCCCCTAGAGACCCATGAGCAAAAGAATTTCTAACAAAAAGAAGAGATAAGGCATCTCCTTTTGTAGTCATAGCAACAAACATGTAACCATATGCTAGGGACTAAAAGTAAATCAGGCCACAAGACTGAAGGAAATGAAGCAACTGGTCTAAAAGACATTCATTATCCTGTTCCTCCTTTTTCTGTTTCTTTCTTCTTTGTTTTTCAAGAGAATCAGTATTTTCAAAAAATACTGTGTGAATTAGTGGCCAACAATTAGAGGGGGGAAAAAGGAGGACATTTCTTGTGGGTCAGGGACTATGAAGATGTGAGTCAAATACCTTGCCTTTTCACACACATCCTTCCCTACAGAACCAGCCAGGGCTGTTGCAAGCAAGGAAGGTATGATGTAGTACTAGATTAGGTTAACTTGGCTGGAAGTTGGATTGATCTAGGACCCAGCTGTGAGCCCTTTGGGAAAGAAGAGTATAAAGTAATTATTGAGACTTCATGGGTAATTCATGAGACACCTGGGAACTTCCTTGGTGGTAGTGGATTAGTTGTGTTTTTTTTTAAACATCTTGTTGGAGATTTTGATTTGTTTTTCTCCTCCAGACTGCTTCTAACCTGCTTTGATAATTGCTTCTACCTGAGGATATTGGAATAAGATTCTGGGAGAAGAGTATGTATTTAAACCCTCTGGTTCTCAATAATGCAGAGATACTGAATAGTCCTGATGAACATGGTGAGCCTAATGAAATCCTGGTGTTGTGAATAATTTGGGGAAAACATTTATTTATAATTTTTAACTCATTTACTAGATTGTATGCTCCATTAGAGGAGTAATTGCAAGTTTTATTTGATTTTGCCCCATAGTAACCTGCGTATGATAGGTCATGAAAAGATAGGTCCAAAGAACATATGAATTAATTGTAGAGCTTCATTTCATTACAGATGTAAATGTAAATTTTATAGCTTAGAAATCTATCCTTGATAGGTGATGAAGTGATTATCACCAAAACACTACATATGTCCTTTTGGACCTTAGTAACTGCATATCATAATCACAATTATGCTTTGTATAGCAGGGAGTTTTTAACCTAGCTTCCATGGACATGCTCTCTCATTTCCCTTTTCATCCTATGTTTTTCTTTTATTCATTCTGGGGAATATAGGCTTTGCCACACTGCCAAAAGGAATGAAAGGCAATACAGAAAGAGGTCAATTACTCCTGCTTCAAAGGAACATAAATGCAGAGCTAGAAAGAATCTAAAATGCCATCTAGTTGTTCAAATCCACTCATTTTACAGGAAAGGAAACTGAGCCCCACATATATTAAGTGGCTTGACCAAGATTAAGGGCTCTTTGAATTCAATGAGGACTTCCATATTCCTTTAGTTAAGTCCTCCCACAGTCTCTAGGATTTTTGCCATCACAACTTATCTCAGCCTCAGTTTCCTTATCTATAAATTGATGATAATTGATGATGCACCTCCTTCACAGGGTTGTTACGAAGATTAAGATGCACAGAGCCTCATTCTGCGTTGTCTTTTTCTCCATTATTACTAGGATTTTTAAAAATCTACTTTAGTTATTGAATTAGGCAAAGAGTTTGCATTTTTATAAGTAGATTGTCATTTATTTTGCAAATTTTCTTTCAACTTCCTACTTTCTGGTCATTTTATTGCTTATTTGAACCAGAAAGAAATAAAGCAAAGAAAAGACAAGGAAACTTTAGATTTTGCCCATTCTATAGGTGAACTTTTTAGAAATGGAGTGCCAGGCCCTGCCCCTACCCACTCCCAGACTGAGTGCCATGCCCAATCTCCCAGAGACTATGTTTCATGCCCATCCCCCCACCAAGTGACAGGCAATACCTGCCCCCACCTTACTTCACACAGGGGAAAGAAAAAGCACTCCCATTGGGCTGCTGGGCAGAGGGCCTGGTGAAGTGAGGAATGTCCTCAGTGAGTGTAGAGACAGGGAGGGGAGTAGCCTGAGCCCTCTGGTCCCCTCTAACTCTGCTGCCTGTGAGCCGCCCACCTCACACCCCTGTATGTTCCCATTGGGCTGCTGGGCAGAGGGGTGGGGGATGTGAAAAAAATGTCCTCAGGTACCATGGAGAGGGGAAGGGAAGCAGCTCAGTCCAAGTAAATCTGCCTTTCTAGTAACTAACTCTGGGGGGAGGGGAAAGGAGGCCACCTGCCCACAGAGAGTGCTCTGTGTGCCATCTTAGGTTCACTATCACCGATATAGCTTATTAGTCACTCTGGTAAAAGAGTTAGTTGAGGGGGAAGGGGGGTGGAAGGGAGGGGATGTGAACTTTAGTTCTTTAACAAGATTGAAACAAAATTTGAAAATCATTTGTGGTTTTATCTTATTCATAAATATTTTTAAACCTTATTTTAATCCATTTCAATAAAGAACCTGGGGGAAGAAGGCCAGTATTCAGATCCCAGTTAAGGCTAGGAAGAAGAGGTGGAAAGGGCAACTAAGTTGAAGTTTCCTTATATATTTTATATATATAATATTTGTACTACCTGACTTATAAGGTGGTTTAAGGATAAAATGATGTAAAATATATAAAAATTTTATGAAGATAAAAATATATGTATGTAAAAATATATGTATTTAAAAATCTTTATGAAGGTAAACCAAAAAATTTCAGTTATCTTATTAACACAGTTGATGTTTTTATGAATTTTATATTAGGACAAATTTTGAAATTTTGAAATGAATTTTATATTAGGACAAAATTTGAAATGACAGACCTTTAGAAAGAGCTTTTAAAAAATATATTGTTCAGGGGCAGCTGGGTAGCTCAGTGGACTGAGAACTAGGCCTAGAGACGGGAGGTCCTAGGTCTAATTACTCAAATATACAAGAAGTTAAAGCAATTGTATGAAAAATCAAGCTGTTCCCCAATTGATAAATGGGCAAGAGACATGATAAGGCAATTCTCAGGTAAAGAAATCAAAAGTATCAATAAGCACATGAGAAAGTGTTCTAAATCTCTAATAATTAGAGAAATGCAAATCAAAACCACTCTGAGGTATCACCTCACACCTAGCAGATTGGCTAAAATGAAAGAAGGGGAGAGTAATGAATGCTGGAAGGGATGTGGCAAAATTGGGACATTAATGCATTGTTGGTGGAGTTGTGAACTGATCCAGCCATTCTGGCTGGCAATTTGGAACTATGCTCAAAGGGCTATAAAACAATGCCTGCCCTTTGATCCAGCCATACCATTGTTGGGTTTGTACCCCAAAGAGATCATAGATAAACAGACTTGTACGAAAATATTCATAGCTGCACTTTTTGTGGTGGCAACAAATTGGAAAAGGAGGGTATGTCCTTCAATTGGGGAATGGCTGAACAAACTGTGGTATATGCTAGTGATGGAATACTATTGTGCTAAAAGGAATAATAAACTAGAGGTATTCCAGGTGAACTGGAGAGACCTTCAGGAACTGATGCAGAGTGAAAGGAGCAGAGCCAGAAGAACATTGTACACAGAGACTGATATACTGTGGTAAAATTGAATGTAATGGACTTCTGTACCAGCAGCAATGTAATGACACAAGACAGCTCTGAGGGATTTATGGTAAAGAATGCTACCCACATTCAGAGGAAGAACTGCAGGAGGGGAAACATATAAGAAAAACAACTGCTTGAACACATGGGTCAGGGTGGACATGTGGACTCGAAAGTACCACACCAATGCAACTACCAACAATTTGGAAATAGGTCTTGATCAAGGACACATGACAAAACCAGTGGAAATGAGTGTCGGCCATGGGTCGGGGGAGTGCGGGGGTTGAAGGGGAAAGTAGGAGCATGAATCATGTAACCATGTTAAAAATGAATATTAATAAATGTTTAAATTAAAACAAAACAAAACAAACAAACAAAATATATTGTTCATTGATTTAAAAAAACCAATTAGTTCTTCTAAATAGTGATAGATGGAGGAACTACTAAGTTTAGTTAAAAAACAAAGTAATTCAGTTCATGCAGAATATTCTGAATTTTTCATGGGATATGGTAAGGAAACTAACATGTGTGTAAATGAAATTAACTCTAGCCATAGTCAAAAATCTACTTATCCTAGGCATCTAGATTATATTATCCCCAACTCCCTCAAAATGGTGGTGGAGATAAATTAACCACACGTGACAATAAGTATCAAATCAAGAACAAGGGAGTGCCCAAAGGGCAGTCCAAATCAGTGTAGAGGCTGCCATTGGTCCACTTGAATTAGAGGTGGCCCACAGGAAATGACGAGAGACGCTATCTCTTTAAATACATGGGTTACAACCTAGTTCAGTTAGTTGAGGAGTAGAAGGAGTTCAGGAGTTCTGGCTTTGGACTTGGTGCTGAAGGTGCTCGGCTGAGACCTCAGAATGCTTCTACTCTGAATGGTCACGTGGGTAAGTTAGGCTGACTTCCTTGGCCTACCTTGGCGTTTCCAAACTCTGCCTTAAGTAGGCTTATAGCCTCTCTGATTTCTAAAGTCTTGTGGCTTGTAACCTAGTTTAATTAGCCTTTTAACCTTCTCTCTCCATCCAGGCCTCTCCACGTCTGGACCAGCCTCTCCCTCTCTCTAATTACTTACATTTACCTTCCTAATTGTAAATAAACTACCTTAAACTGGATGCTGACTTGGGTCTAATTTAATTATGGAATCAATCTGAATGGTTGATTCCTGGTGGCCACATTTTAAATACATATTTATAAAATACCTAAAATCTCCCTCTTACACATGGTGAACATTTGCAATACATTATACACAATCTGGTTTTTATAGTTTTCATATGTGTTTGTATGCATCTATAGCATATAGGAATTTATATATAATTAGTCCTATTTCCAGAATTGGAAAAACATAAGCTCAAGGGTAAGGACCATGACTTATATTTTTGATATTTACATCATTCCATCCAGAGTATTCATTTACTGACAAAAGGAAGGGAAAGGAAAGAGTTTTTATATAGCACTTGCTATGTCCCAGGTGCTATGCTAAATGCTTTTTACAAATATTATATCATCTGATCCTCACAACTTCATTTCAAGGTAAATGCTATTATTATCCCAATTTTATAGGTGAAAAAATTGAAATAAACTTAACTGAGGTGAATTGACTTTGCCCAGGTCACACAACTAGTAAGTATCTGAGGTCAGAATGGAACTTGGGTCTTCCTAACTCCAGATCCAGTGTTTTCCCTATCCATTGTACCATTAGCTACCTCTAATGTGACTATATCACATTATGAGGAATGATTTCACATGTAGCTTAATGCTCTAATTTTATAAGCTGAGGAAACAGAGGACCAGATGTGATTTACCCAATCTAATTTCCAATTAGTGGCCAGATATGTACTAACTTTCTCATGTCCAGGTCAAATGTTCTTTATTTTCTTTTATACTGCACTGTCAATATACTACATATGTATAAATCCCTCCCTCCATGGGTTCACATCCTGCCTCATTTGCTTACCTAGTTGTAAGTCCCTGGGAAAACTACTTAACCTACCTCAGCCTCAGTTTCCTCAACTATAAGTTGATTATAATTATAGCAGCACCTACTTTACGGAGTTGTTGTAAGGTTCAAATGAGATATATAATGTGCTTTGCAAAATTTAAAGCACTATATAATCATCCTTTCTAATATAAACCATATTTTTCAAATTTAACTCTTGGATCCTTGGTCATTTCATCTAAGCATGAATTTCTCGAGAATTGTTGGTAAAAGTTTCCTGATTCAATGTGCTGTCATTGTCTACTCTTCTATTTCACATTCACTTCCCTCTTGCTCCTTGAGAGAATACTTAAAAAAATAAGCACACACACAACCAGATGGACCTATGCACCATTACCTGAAAAGTGAAACCCCAAGGAATATCACGAGTTTTCCATCTGACAATTTACTACTTTAAGTTTTCTTTCTCAATGAAGATGCCATCATTCCCATTCTGATTAAGTGTGTGACTTTGTCTCTGCCCTGTTCCCCAGTTAATAATGAGATCAGGATTCTGAAGGACGAGGGATTAGACTGTTTCATACCACATGATTTGGTCCCCCAAAGGGGCAGTTGAAGAGAAATAACTGTTAAGTTTTATATGTCCTAAGAGGAAAAGGCTTAGATGAATCTCTGTATGTATGAATACATAATAAAGCTCTAGCATAGGTATTTACAAGCAATGCTACTGTTATTTTACCGATGAGGAAAGTGAGGTTTAGGTTAATATACCCAAGGTGAATGGTAGTAGACGGTACAACTAAGTTTGAATCAGAGTGCAGCTAGGTAGCACACGGATAGAGAGCCAGGCTAGAGTTGTGATCAGTCTGGGTTCAAAAATGGTTTGAGATACTCCCCAGCTGTGTGATCCTGGGCAAGTCACTTAACCCCAATTGCCTAATCCATATGGCTCTTTTGTGTTAGAATTGATATAGAAGGAAAAGGTTTTTAAAAAAAGTTTGAATCAGGCCTTGGTTTCAAGTCCATGGCACTATCCAAGATGCCATGCTAGTGTTTTTTCCCCTCCCACTTCAGTATGTTCTGTCCTACTAACAGAGAAGTCAAATACAAATTAGAGCATTACTGCTACCAGGATTACTTGTACTCAAATAGAATAATAAAATAAACAAGCATAAATACAAATTAAAAAAATAAAATAACATTCAAAGAATGGAATCTGAATTTGCTTAATAAACAAATTAACCCATTAAATGATTATTTTTATTTTTTCAAACTGCATAACTACTAAATGAAGAGTGTTCAAACTTGCCTATTAAATTCTTGACCTGACAGTGTATTCTGAACTAATCTATTTGATTTAAACCAGCAGGGTCAAAGATTGTTGCTGTCACTAAAATGAAGAGGATACTTTTGAACCATAAAATCCAATTAAAATTACTTTAATAATTCAAGTTTTAAATATAGAAGGAGGCAGATAGGCAGATAGTAGATAGAGAACCAGGTCTGGATACAGAAGGTCCTGGGTTCAAATTTGGCCTCATATATTCCCCTAGCTGGGGAAGTCATTTAACCCCCATTACCTAGTCCTTATTGCTCTTCTGTCTTAGAACCAATACATAGTATTGATTTTAAGATGGAAAGTAAGGACTTTTTTAAATACATGATATAGGAATTAAAAAAGCAGAAAACACAACTCATCCCACAATTCGTATCTGAAGGAAGCATTATAAAGATAGTTTGAGCTCAAGAACTGGCCCCAAGTCAATCCTCTTATAATTAAAACCCTTACCTTGTAAAGCACAAGTTGAGGCTAAGTCAAGGAGAGGAATAGAGGATTGGCTATGGCCAAAAGAGCTGCAATAGCCCTAGGAGCCCATCTCAGCTCCTATCCAGCCCACTCCTTGGTGACCCAAAAATTTTTCTGGAAAGGCTATTAAAACAAACAACCCTAAAAACAAATAAAATGTGTAAAACAATGTCAACAATACGTTTTAAGCAATGGAGAAATATTGTGAAAAGTAGTTAAAAAGCTAGGGGCCACTGTACCCTTGTATATCCTTGCTATGTTTGAGAAAGGTAAACCTTTATTCAACGTTTCATGAATGTCTGCTGGGGTTAAAGTCATGTCTACCATAGGTAAGTAATGTGAAAACATCTATATACAAACAAGATATATACTGAACCCATTGGAAATCATTTCAGAGGAAAGGCACTAAAATTAAAGAGGGCTGGGAAAGACTTCCTGCAGAAGAGGAAACTAGCTGAGACTTTGAAGAAGCAAAGGAAAAGTAGGAAGAAGGAAGGAGGAGGGAGAGCATTTCTGGTTAAGGAGAGTGGGGAGACAATATCTTGTTCAAGGAATGGCAAGGAATCTAATGCCTCTGGATTGATCAGATATAAAGGAAGAGGACTGAGGTGAAGGGAGACTGGA
Organism: Gracilinanus agilis; assembly: GCF_016433145.1. NCBI lineage: Eukaryota > Metazoa > Chordata > Mammalia > Didelphimorphia > Didelphidae > Gracilinanus > Gracilinanus agilis. Next base: position 281,905,449 of record NC_058130.1, on the reverse strand, counting down.
AGGGCAGGAAGGGTCCATGGTCATCATAAAAAGCTTTAAAAGCCAAAGAATTTTATTTTTGCCTAGAGGCAATAGGAAACTTGAATAAAATTGGAGTTTAGTGAATAAGGGGCTGACATGATCAGTATTACATTTTAGAAATATCACTTTGACAGCTAATTGGAGAATGGTAAGGAGAGACTTGTGGAAGGGAAAGCAACCAGGTCCAGGTTTGATTTAATGAACCAAAACAGTGACAGTGTCAGAAAAGAAAAAAATAATGCCAAAGTAGACTTGCAGGATATGTCAACATATGGGGGACATGGGGGATGAGAGAAAGAATTGAGTGTGGCACCTAGGTTACGTATGTTTAGAATTGGGGAGATGCCATTTAAAAGTATATTACAAATTTCCTATGGACACGTGGGGGCTTTGAGACTATATTACCCATGATTCCAATGGGTTTCTGGTCTTTGGGCATGGGGATGTCAAAGGTCCCCATGCATAGGGCAGCTTAAATTCAGAGGAGGGCCTAGAGAAGGTCTCTTGGGATTCCTGGTTAGCTGGCTGGCGTACAAGAAAAAGAGAGAGAGAGAGAGAGAGAGAGAGAGAAAGAGAGAGACAGAGAGAGAGAGAGAGAGAGAGAGAGAGAGAGAGAGAGAGAGAGAGAGAGAGAGAATTGGCTCCAGCAGTAAATTTAAAGGTAGTCAAGCGCGGTCATAGATATTTTACCAATATGGCCACGGCTTTAATTAAACTACTAATTTCTCTTATTATATCAGTCTTTATCATTTTTAATCGTAACAATTATGGCAACCATACAAAGTTTGGATATCTAACTTTCAATTTTCCAGATAGCCTAATGAGAGCATTTAGAGCCATGCCTGCCTTTTGGCCATCTTGCTCAGCACTTTTGAGCAATGCTCGCCATGCATTTGCTAAAAGCAACAGCATGTTTTTGCCTCCCATGGGACTCAGCCATCCAGTCCAGCCCAACCCACCTTGGGAGGTCAGGCCAGTCGATTCTGGCTTCTGGCTTTAAACCCAAAATGCCAGTGCCCTGCCAGTATTCTCTGCCGATGATCTTCCTAGGTCCTGACCTGGCCTCCCTTCCTGCCTGCCCTGATCTCTGCCGAATTCCCAACCCACCAGAGCAGACCGCTTCTCTTGATCCTGCCTTGCTGGTGCTGCTTGTCCTGTTCTGAGTCCAGAATCCCAAGCCCCAATAGTGCTGCTGCTTTCACTACCGCCTTGCCCTGACTTGCCGCAATCTTTGGAGACTTCTGCCGCTGCTGCTAAAGATTTGGGAAGTATCCCCCTTTCTCCCTACTCTCTTATAGAGGACTCTTAACCTGAAAGACCATTCTTGCCCTCCACGGGGCACACCTGCCCACAATTTCTACAAGTGGGATTTTCTACAAAACTGACCTAAGCTTTTCTCTAGCCCAGAGCCCACGATCCCACATGGACGATAGTGTATGAACTTTGAACTAGGGATTACTCTTCATCGAGCTCATGGCCTATTCAAACTTTCTTTCGATTATTAAACTGGAACTCAGGGGAAGAGATTCATCCCATACTTGCTTGGAACTTTGAACTAAGAGCAGAGACTGATTATAAGGACCCTGAATTTGAACTTTAAATTGTACCAGAGGGGGATTTTAAAACCTCAGTTTTGTTTCTGTTTTAAAGAGACTCTGTATCTTACTGTATTTTGCTGATTAGTTTTGTGAATTAATCTTGCTTATTTTGTTGATTTTCCTGTTGCACTGAATCATTTTAAGCTAATGAAGTTTCTGCTTATGATTTTATTATATTTCATAATTTATTTGAAGTTTTACTGTATCAAAACAATGCTGTTATATGTACCATCTATGAACATCTTATAGGAGCACATGTCTTTTAAGTTTTATTCTGTCTTGGTAATTGTATAGAACCTTGGAAGTTTCCATGCCTTGAGATTTAAATTGTAATTTTATGAGAGGTATTTTAACTTTTACTTTAGATCCTAAAGAATTGTTGTCTTAAAGGATAAGCTTTTATATATTTTATTATAAGAAAAATTATTGCCTTAAATGGGTAGAAGCATGAAAATTTCCTACCCAGGATTTTTTTTAAAAACAGGAAGCCAAGAAGCTCCTGCATACTTTTATCAGAAGGATCTAGAATTCCTGAGGATACTTTAGACCAGAAAGTTTTTTTTAATATCAGATTTTGATATGGAAGCAGTAATAGAGTTTGTTGAGAAACTCTTAGCCAAGATTTAAAAGTTATAACAAGTATATGATTTTTAAACATTGTTTATTGTTTTAAAATGCGTTACTAGAAATTATGGTACTCTATTTGAATGTGCATTGTGAATCTGCTATTTTGTAAAACCCATTTACACTCACAGAAAGTGAATCTCATTTTGGGTAACAAAACCCTTCACTAGTTCTAAGCTATATATATATGTGTGTGTGTGTGTGTGTGTGTGTGTGTGTGTGTGTGTTTGTGTGTGTGTGTGTGTATACACACACACACACACATATATTTTTTTGATTTTTAAAACATTCTTTTTTTTAATTAGAGCAATTGATTTTTCCTTTTTTCTCATCTTGCCCTGGAAGTACATATATAATCATTATTTATCCTTTTTTTTTTATTTTACAGTGATATAAGCTTAATGCAAATACTTGAAGAGCCTGAGACTATGGGACTGTGATTTAATGCCTCTCTGTCTGATTCCAGGAGAAGTGCTGAGCCACATGGTCACAGGGACTTGACTGAGAATCTGCGTGGATTGCAGAAGTTCTATTGCCAATACTGTAGGGCTTAAAATCTGGGGTTTGAGTCCTGGAGTCCCAGTCTTTTCTAAAACTTTAAAGGACGTAGGTCCCCTCAACTTAAATTCCTAGTGAAGCACCTAAGATTGGTTATTTATTTGGCTCACTTCCCTGAAAAGTTGAAGGCAAATCAGATCAGAGAGAGACATTTCCCTTATTCCTCTATATATAGAGAGAATGGCAATTTTATATAAGTCCTGGCCCTAAATGGGTAATAACAAACTGCTTAAATCACTTTCATTGGGCCTTGATTCAAAGGCCTGTTATAAGTTTATTTTCCTTACATTTTTTGCACATTTTACATTTCATTCACAAGTTAATTTTTTCTTCTTTTTTCTTGAATTTTATTCTTTTTATTTTGTCAATTGATTTCATACAACCCCCATGACTCAGCCACACATCCTTAGTTGACCTGAGGTACCCTTTTCAAGAAAAAAAGGTGTGTGTAAAATTTTCCTCAGGGGGATGTGTATTAAGATTTTTAAAAATAGAAAATGTAAAAATATATGTATATTTAACTCTTTTAGGAGTAATTTCAGGGGGAAATGTATAATTCTTAGAAGGAAATGTATGTTTTATAATCTATAAGTTTAAGTTTAAATTCTTTTGAGAATAATTTCAGGATAAGGATTTTGCCATCTCCCCAGAATCCAGACAACAGACCTGTTTGGTGAAGGCACCAAAAAGATGCCTAAAGACCCTTCACTAGACCATGGAGACCAAAATTGAACTTTGGGTGCAGTTGATTTGAACTATGGGGAGTTGAATGAGTCAAATGCATTTGTTTTGAATGTACACTACTATGCCAATAGGGGACTGCCCCCAAATTGTTTTTTTGTCAATGCAGCTAGTTTTATCCATTTGTTCATCTATTTCTTTTATCCCCCAAATTCCTGAAATTTAGAAGTTGTCTATGTTTACAGATCCAGCGAAGAAAAAGGGCCAATCTTTTTTTGCTGGATCTCAGGGGGAAATGTATGTTTGGAATTGGGAAGATGCAATTTAAGAGTATGTTACAAATTTCCTATGGACATCTGGTGGCTTTGAGACTACATTACCCATGATTCCAATGGGTTTCCAGTCTTTGGGTGTGGGGACATCAAAGGTCCTCACACATAGGGCAGCTTAAATTCAGAGGAGGGCCTAGAGAAGGTCTCTTGGGTTTCCTGGTTAGCCGGCTGGCATACAAGAGAGAGAGAAAGAAAGAGAGGATGGGCTCCAGTGGTAAATTTAAAGGTAGTCAAGCGTGGTCATAGATATTTTACCAACATGGCCATGGCTTTAATTAAACTACTAATTTCTCTTATTATATCAGTCTTTATCATTTTTGATCATAACAGTTATGAGCCTAGATAACTGAGAGAATGGTGGTATGCTTGACAATAATAGAGAAATTTGAAAAAGGGAATGATTTAGGGCAGAGATGATGAGTTCAGTTTGAACATTTGTGTATGTGTAGGAGATATCTAGTTTGAGATGTCCAACAGGCAGTTATAGATGTGAGATTCAAAGTCAGCAGAGAGGTCAAAGCTGGATAAGTGGATCTGAGAAACCAACTGCATGGAGATGATACCTGAATCATGGTAATGGATGAATATTTCACTAAATGAAGTAGTACAGAAGGAGAAGAAAAGAGGACCCAAGATAGCCTTAATGGACACATATACTTAGTAGATATGATATAGATAAAGATCTAGCAAAGGAGATTGAGGAATCAGACAGGTCACAGAAACCAAAGGGAAAGAAAGTATCAAGGAGAACATGATGATTGGCAGTGTTAAAGACTGCAGAGAATTTAAGAAAAATGAGAATTAGCTGGATAGCTTAGTGCAGGGGCCGGCAACCTTTTTGGCCGTGAGAGCCATAAACACCACATTTTTTAAAATGTAATTTCGTGAGAGCCTTACAGTGCTTTCAGTGTGCGTTCCTGTAACAGTGTGTGCTTCTGTAACAGTGCCTGAAAAAAAATTGACTTTATGGCTCCTGCAGAAAGAGCCATATCTGGCCCTCAAAAGAGCCAGATATGGCTCAAGAGCCATATGCTGCTGAACCCTGGCTTAGTGGATTGAAAGCCAGGCCTAGAGATGGGAAGTCATTCAAATCTGGCCTCAGACACTTCCCAGCTGTGTGACCCTGGGGAAGTCACTTGATCCCCATTGCCTAGCCCTTATTACTCTTCTGCCTTGGAACCAATACACAGTTCCAAGACAGAAGGTAAGGGTTAAAAAAAAAAGAGAGAGATCATTAGTACCTTTTTTTTTTTACATTTAGTAACCAACATCGCCACCAAAAAAATTTTAACTGAAGAAGTGCATAAAAAAGATTATGTGCAAGACCACAGGCTTCACTTGTTCATAATTTGTTTACAAATAGGTAAATTATATATGTATGCTATGTATGTAAACATCCTCTACCTTCCTTTGAATTTGTTTTACTTGGATACTTTTTTCTTTTTGTGACTTTTTAAAATGTAATCATGGTATGTATTATTCTCATTCTCTTTTCATTTCTTCCTACATTTCCTTTATTTTTTTATCTTTCCAATATTTGTCATTTCAATACAGTCATTTCTCCTATTCATTGTACTGTGTTTTTGTGAGTTTTTTGTCATAATAAACAAAATTTCCATGAATATTTTCATGCAAACACAGTTTTTGCCTTCTCAATAATAACCTTAGGGACTATCCCCAGTAATGGGATCTCTAGGTCAATGAGCACAAACAGCTTCATAATTCTTACTATATAATTCCATCTTGTTTTCTAAAAAAAACAAAAATTCACAGCTGCTCTAATATTGTAATATTAGGCCTATTTCTCCATGTTCCTATTGGCATTGAATTTGATCACATTAGCCCATCTGGTTCTCAGTTAACATATATTACCAGGACCATATTTTGCAAGATTAGTCCTTAGGCAGCAGATATACTCTGTTGTCAGGACCATACTCTTTCCATAACAAGTCTTTCCAGCTTGGTCATCTCCAGTGTTTTATATCCAGTTGGTCATATCCATATTTTGTTTCAGTGTTACAACTCCTTACAGATGCAGGATTACCTCCATAATATGAGTGTTAAGGTAAGACTTTTGCAGAATATTTATATTCTCTAAGTCATTTTTGTCCAGGAACAACTTGGATTATGTGTATGCTCAGACTTAGATCTACCACTAATCTCATGCAGGTGTGTGGGGCTCTTTAACTATCTATCTTATTTAAGATTCTATTCATCTCCTTAACTTCTATCTTATTTATTTTTTAGTTAGATTTATCTAGTTGAGAGAGGGGAAAATTAAAGTTGGTTACCATTTTTATTTTGTTATCTGTTTCTATTTGGACCTTATTTATTTTTCCTTTAAAAATCTAAATGCCTAAAACAGTGCAATCTGGTCCAATGTTGATAATGCTTAATTATCCATAGTAATTGCCCCAACATAATATATTTAGCCTCTTTATCCCTTCCAATTATATCCATTTTAGCCCCAACTCTGTTAGAGATCATGACTGCTACCCCTACCTTCTGCTAAGGTATGGTATATTCTGCTTCAAGCCCTCACCTTCACTCTATGTGTGTCTCTCATTTTCATTGTGTTTCTTGTAAACACCACATTTCAGGTCCTGGTTTTTTATCCTTTCTGCTGATCCCATGGATGAATTCATCCCATTACACTCAATGTTATAATTACTTGTTGTACATTTCCATCTACAATATTCCTCCTCACTGTTCCCCTCTTTCTTTCTTTCTGTCATATCCTTCCTCATATGTCCAATTTCCTTTGACCAATACCTTTCCTATTCACACCCTTCCCCAAAATCCTCCCCCATTCTCTTCCTTTGCTCTCTGAGTTCCAAATTAGCCCCCTTTTCCAAAGTCACTTCCTTTTCCCTTCCCCCTTACCTTTTATTTTTTATTTTAGCCACCTTTTCCCAAATCTCTTCCTTTCCCTTCAAATGTGCTCCTACTTTTTTATTTCCTTTCCCCCTCACCTTACTTCCCTAAATTCTGATATGTACTACCCTCTAGGTATCCCTCCCATTTCTAATCCCCTTGTCCTCCTTTTTCTCCCCAGGCCCTCCCTTATCAAATCCCCCTTCTCTCCGGTTACTCTGTACATTAAGAACATTTTCCCCTTTCTAATTAAATATATTGTTCTCTCATTATCCAAAGTCTGATGAGAGTTGTATTCTAGTAACCCCAGACCTCCACCCAATTCATTCTCTTCTCTGTGGCAGTTCCTCTACTCATTCCTCCTCAATTTGAGATAATCATTCCACCCTGTTTTCTCTTGATCTATCCCAATACCATTTCTGCTCATTCTATTACATTCTCTCAACCTCAAGTCTTCTATCCATACGCACCCCTTCAAAATACCCAGGCAATAATGTCATTCTCCAGAGACATAGAGCCTCATACCAGGACTCATGTCTACTACAGTTCCACATTGCTCCCCACAACAGACAGCATGTATTAGCTTTGTTTTTCCCTAAAAGGCAATAAAGACTTGATTGGCCTTGGAGGAGAAAAGGGAGAAGGATCAAACTACATCTCCCTTGATGGCTTCCTAGTAATCTCTTGTCTTATTGGCTTCCTGATACCCTAAGGCCATGTTGGCAAACCTATGGCACAAATGCTGGAGGTGGCTGCTCCCCTCCTCCTCTCCATGCACCTGAGGACATTTCTCTCATCACCCACCCCTCTGCTCAACAGCCAATGAGAGCACTTCCTCCCTCCCCTATCTGGGGTAAGGGAGTAGCTCACATGCAGCATAAGGATTGCAGTTTGGGCACTCAGTCTCTAAAAGGTTTGCCATCACTGCCCTATGGGCACAAAAAGGGTAACCCACATGGGGACAAGGCTTTTCAGACTTGTTGGTAGTGCTTAGGTTGTGCTAAATGTTATATCCTTATTGAACATCCTTTCATTGTTAGGCTAAATAAACTTTCTTTTGTTAACTTTTGAATGACTCATAAATATCTAATTTTGTCCCAACACCAAGTCTAAATTAAGAGGTCATAGGCCAAGAATGGGAGGCTCTCAACAAATCTGATAAAATAGAGAAATTTTATTAGGAGAAAGAATTAAATGGCAGGGAGGCAAAGTGAAGGTGGAAAACTACCTCCCCAAAAGGGCAGGGGTTTAAGATTGTATACCTTGAGACAAAGATATGACCAAATCACAGATGGATTATGCCTAATATGCCTGAACCAGGTATATAAAAAAAAAGTAGGGGATTTTGGAAAAGGAGCATAAATGAAATCTACCAAATAATCTATTTTTTTTTAAACCCTTGTACTTCGGTGTATTGTCTCATAGGTGGAAGAGTGGTAAGGGTGGGCAATAGAGGTCAAGTGACCTGCCCAGGGTCACACAGCTGGGAAGTGGCTGAGGCCGGGTTTGAACCTAGGACCTCCTATCTCTAGGCCTGACTCTCACTCCACTGAGCTACACAGCTGCCCCTACCAAATAATCTATTTTAAAATTTTTGTTTCCTTCTTTCCTAAACTCCATCTTGGAACTGGATATAGATGGAGTATAGGGTCAATCCATGCACAATTCCCTACCTCATTTGCTTGAAAAAGGATAAAGAGTGATCCCCATCTTGGACCTCCATTTTATTCAAATGACTCTGAAGGAACAAATCAGTCGAAATACTCGATGGAAAGTTATGAAGACTTGAGTTCAAACCAGATACTAGCTGTTTGACCCTGGACAAATCCCTTAATCTCTGTCTGCCTCAGTTTCCTCATTTGTAATTTGTAAAATAGGAATAAGAAGAGCACCTATTGACTAGGGTTGTTGTGAAGATTAAATGAGATAACATTTGTAAAATACTCTGCAAGCCAAAAATAAATAATAAATAAGTGTTTTGCAAGGCTTAAAGCAAGGTTAGCTATTATTATCTGGAATTCTGCAGCTGACAAATACTCGACATCATTCTAATTAGTCCTAAAATTTTCTTGAGATGTTTAAATTTCTCTTCAATCATCCAAGTTTCTTAATGTTAAAAGTCCTCCCACTCTGACTCTCCTAAAATAAGATACTCTCTGGGAAAATAATATCCCCCAGGATATTATTTAGGATAAATAGGATAGGATAAATTTGAGACTCTTTCCCTACATTTTCTAATTCCCAATCATGATGACCCCTATTATCCTGTTTTATAGCCCTAGATTCCAGCTTTGATCTCCAAAAAAGTAGCAGAGAAACCTCTGGCTCAGAAAGTATCCAGTAGCTTAGAGGTCAGCAAACTTTTCCCATAAAAGACTAGATAATAGGCTTTATGGGCCAAAAGACAAAATCAAGGCTATTTTGTAGGCTCCTTTATAACAACAGAGAAAACAAATTTCCATAAATTATTATTGATAAAATTCAAAATATTATATAATAATGAGGACATATTTTATGCATTACTGATCTACTAAGGAGAATAATGGAATTCTTTTGGGGGGATAACATTTTGATTAATTGGAATTCAAAGTTAGTGTTCCCTATCATCAAAATCAAGCTCAAATGTTCATCTGTTAATGCTGATCTCTAATGAGGCTTTATATATTTCATCTTTTAAAATGTTTTTTTCACACAGATACATATTGCCAAATATTGTTATCAATCCATGATTTTAATTGAACATGTTCATTGCTTGGAAGACATTTATAGAATTCTATTAAATTTCCTCATGACATTTGCCTTTTAACATATCATTAGTTAATTGCAGATTAATCACCTCTATTTGAAGGTCAGAAAGAAGCTTCTTTGGTTTCACAGTTAAATAGATTTTGAAATATGCAAATTTCTTTTGCATATTTCAAGATCTGAAAAACATTGCTGGTACTGTAGTTAGAGCTCAGAAAATATATCTACTGTAAATATATGTGGGAATGGAGATGTTGCTTCCTGCTTCAACTTTTGGCAACTTATGGAATGTATAAAGCAGCTTGACATTACTTGTGATTCAATTAACATTGACTTTACTACTGTTTTTCCTTGTAATTTTAGGTTGAATTCATTAAGAAACAATAACAAGTCTATATAGCAAAAGCTAATTTCTAAAACCATTCAGTGTTTGATAATAGTTGAAGGTGGTTTTTCTCATTCAGAAAAAATTCAGTCTCAGTTCCTAAGCCCCCCAAAATGTAATGAAACACTTTTTCTCTTTTTTTCTTTTCTTTGACATGATGAATATGCACTGGTAATAAAAAACAAAGTATCACAGAATCACAATACATGTGGCACACAAAATGACATCAAGTTATAACTATGTCACTGTGATTTGTATGATGAAAAGTGGTGTCACATACATTCTCTTTTCAACTACTCAACTCTAACATAGACAGTATGTAAACAAATAAGTGTGTCTCTGTCCAAATACAATTTTATTTTAAAATATAAAAACAATTTTTATCATGCAAAAACAGGTAGAAGGTTGTATTTGGCCCACAGAACCCCTTCTATAAATACTTGGCCTCTGCCTATGTTAACATTGACCTTTACGCTTGGATTATAAACAAATCCATTACGCATTTGTCAGACTTTGACACACACTTTTTAAAATATTAAAAGTTTATTGGGGGGGGGGGGGCAGCTGGGTAGCTCAGTGGAGTGAGAGTCAGGCCTAGAGACAGGAGGTCCTAGGTTCAAACCCGGCCTCAGCCACTTCCCAGCTGTGTGACCCTGGGCAAGTCACTTGACCTCTATTGCCCACCCTTACCAATCTTCCCCCTATGAGACAATACACCGAAGTACAAGGGTTTAAAAAAAAAAGTTTATTTACCTCTGTTTCTGATTGCTTAATTTTTAAAGACAGTGTCGACATGGAATCTAGAGTCCCCAAACTTGTAGCTTAGTGAGGTATGAGGAACCCCAAGTTTAGAAATAGTTTGTAGGTTGAAGACCCCCAAAGCTTGTGCTTGTTCCCTGTTCCCATGAGAATCCACCCTGAAGGGAATCTCAGGCTGGCAGTTGCAGACTGAATAATGGACCCTAGGGTAAATGCTAAATACCCTTTTGTCCTAGGTAGTCTTCCCCATTGTATCAAAGACCCTTCCCAGGAAGACTACCTGGGCAGGGACTATCCTTTAGTATCCATTGTGTAAGCAGCCCCTTCCCCTACACCCTAGCCTCTAGCTATGATCCCTTTCTCTAGCTTGATTGTATCCTGT
>NC_058130.1:281706158-281889568 GCF_016433145.1 Gracilinanus agilis | reverse complement strand
AAGGAAGGGAGGAAGGAAGGGAGGAAGGAAGGGAGGGAGGAAGGGAGGGAGGAAGGGAGGGAGGAAGGGAGGGAGGAAGGGAGGGAGGAAGGGAGCAAAAGGAAGGAAGGAAGGAAGGAAGGAAAGAATAGAAAAACTAAGGGAGTGTCTCTCAACTCAAAGTCATTTTCCTTCAGCACTGCAGAAATGCAAGGGAAAAAGGTTTGGGATTTCTCTGGGGTTTTAGGGTGTCCAGAGGAAACATTGAATCCCATGCCAATACTTTTTCTGCAATTATAAGACCCAAGTTGTCTCTCTCCCTCCCTTCCTTCTCCCCTCTTAGAGATGGTAAGTAATTTGAATATCTTCTTTATGCACAGTTGTTTGCATATTGTCTCCCCAATTTCACTTCTGAGCTCCTTGGAAATAAGGGCTGGCTTTTGCCTTTCTTTGTATCCTCAGTGCCTAGGCACTTATAAATGTTTATTGGCTGGCTAAATAACTTAGTGGCTAACTCCCAGGAAGATCTAAACTGAGCACTTAAGCACTTAATGATTCTAAGACCAATACCTTATCCATTGTTTCATGATGCTTTTTATCTATCTATAATTTCAATTATTCATGATAATGTAGGTATATATATATGCATGTATATATTAACACAGATACCATTTTCTTGCTTTATTGATTTAAATATTAGTGAAAAGCACTGAAAAGGACACAAAGGTGAATACAAGTGGTTTCTATCCTCAAGAAGCTCACAAATTAGTAGGTGAAAAATAAGGGCATACAACTATGATAAAAGGATATTTACATGTGTACACACACACACACACACACACACACACACACACACAGTGCCAGAGGGAGATACAGAGATATAGTTAAGACATCATGGGAATTCAGAGGGAAAAAGATCACTTCTGCAGGGAAAAGATTTTATTGGAAGTCTTGAAGGTTAGAATTTCATCACATGGAGTTAGTTATGTGAAAGGGCCTTCCTGTTGAAGTATATTCTGTGGTATTAAGGCAGGCAAGAGCAAATCTTGTATAGGGAATGCTGAAGAGTTATGTTGGACTTGAGAACAGATACACATAAGAGATACTGGAACATAAATTAGGCCCTTAGAAACATATTTTTGTGGACTCCAAATGATTCCTAAGGAATAAGGTTTTACTAATTTATTTAGCAGGCAATAAGGAACAATTAAGGATTTTTAGCAAGGGGAGTAACACAATCCAAATGATCCTCCAGGAACATTAAATCTGGTTGTATAGTAAATATTGAAGGTTTGGGAGCAGGAAATGGGACAGGATCAAAAGATGGTTGATGGTTGTGGAGACCAGTTAGCAGACTGCTATGGTATTTCAGAAATAATGTTCTGAAGAAGAAATGGAAAAAGGTACATTTTGGAGATAAAATCAAGAGAGTTCATTGACTAATTGGAAAAGAAATAAATGGTGATGCATGTCCCTGCGTCCAATAAACATAACCAAATCTTAAATCTTTAAAAAAAAGTTTAAAAAAATCCTCACATTAAAAAAAAGCATATTCACTAGATCCTTTTATATCTGCAAGCTATCACTCTATATTTCTTCATCCCATCTGAGCAAACCTCCATGAAAAATTATCTTCAATTGGTGTCTATTTCCTTTCCTCACTATCAAGTAGATGATGATGATGATGATGATGATAGAAACATTTATTCTGTGCCAGACACTGTGCTACATAACTAAAATCCCTCTCTGCAAAGTTAGCAGTGATCTCTTAATAGCCAAACATTGCAATGTAATAGTTTCATCTTAATTTTCATCTTTCTTGACCTCTCCATATCTCACATCAGTAAATATCTTCTTTGGAATGCTCTCCTCTCTGGGTTTTTCTGATTCTGCTCTCTATTGTTTCTCCTTTCTCAACTGATCATTCTTTCTCAGCCTTTTGCTGGATTTTCATCTATGTCATGCCTAGTAACTTTCTGGACCAGAATACTCCTCAATAGCCTAGACCAGTGGTGGGCAAACTTTTTAAAGAGGGGGCCAAAGGAAAGGAAATGCTCATCTGTCAGTCTGTTTCTAAGGCAAGTCTTTCGAAGTTTCATTGTATTGTATCCTACTCATTGTATTCATCAGATTAGGAATAATGTCACATGGCTGGATAGAACATTTCAGGCCCCCCCCCCCCATCTGGCCTGAGGGCCATAGTTTGTCCATCACTGGCCTAAACTATTCTCTGTGTTGTGTCTTCCCCATTAAAAGGTAAGTCTTCTGATAGCAGTAGCCTGTCTTCACTTTCATATGTTTCAAACAGTCAGTATTTACTAATAGGGACTATGTGAAGCATTGGAAATACAAAAATAAGTTTTTTTAAAAGCCATCCTTGTTCTCAAGAAGCTCATAGTCAAATAAAGGAAACAGGTTGAATTGGAAAAAATATCAGAAAGATGATAAGACTAAAGAGGACTAGAAAAGCTCTTGTTCAAGGTAAAGCTTCCTTGTAGGATTTAGGCAGCTTAGGAGGTAGGAATAAGAAGAAAGACAGTTCTAGGCATTGGATACAGATAGTAGAAATGCCTAGTCAGGAGGTAAAGTTTCTTGTTCCAGAAACAGATAGAAGGCCAGTGTCACTGCATTACATAGTACCTTGGGGTGAGGGTGGGATGGGAGAGAGAATAAGGGGTAAGAATACTAGAAAAGTAGGAAGGAGCCACATTATAAAAGTCTTTAAAAGCCAAATAATGAATTTTATGTTTGATCCTATTGGTAATAGGGATCCAGTGGAGTTTATTGAATGGGATGTTCAAAAAGGTGCTTTAGGAATATCACAAGATTCAAAGTAGGGAGACCAACCAGCAGGCTATTGCAATAGTCCAGGTGGGGTGATAAAGGCTTGCACCAGGTTAGTGGCAAAATTAGATGAGAGGAGTTCTACATGAAACACTGCAAAAGTAGAAATGGAAAGATTTGACCACTGATTGGATATGAGAATGAGAGTGAATGAGGAGTTGAGGACTACACCCAGATTGTGAGTCTGAGTGACTGAGAGGATGGTGGTAGTTTCAACAGTAATAGTGAATTTTGGAAGAAGAGAGAGTTTAGGGAGAAAGATAGTGAGTTCAGTTTGGGGCATGATGAATTTAAAATGTTTACTTATCTCAAACTTTTAGAAAAGTGTTTGGCTTATAGTAGTAAGTAGTAGCCCAATAAATGTTTCTGCCTTCATTTATTTTGTTCATACTTTATCATTTAATGATTTTAACAGGTCCCAGGGGACTATTATCATGTCTAGGCAGATTATTTCCAGATATATTTGTCTCTCTTCAGAGTTCCTGTATTGCATTATAGACTGTCTTAGATACTTTTAATTGGGTGTCCCATAGGAAATTCAAACTCAACATATTCAAAACAGAACTCATTATTTCCCCCTACTCTAACACTTCTTTCTTCTGAACTTCGCTATTACTTTTTAGCGAACTTTCATCCTTCCAGTTACCCAAGTTTCAAAAGCTTGGTGTCATCTTCAACTTCTCTTTCAATTACTCCCCATATCCAATTCCATTTCTTTCTCTGCTACATCTTTAACATACATTTCCTTCCATTCACATAGGCATCATCCTTTTTTTGAGGGTGAAAAGTGCTACTTATTGTCTTAAGATGGCTTTTGTTTGAAATATTCATTTTAAGTGTTACTGATTTTCTACAATTTGATCATAGAGAAAACAATCATCAAACTTAGTTATCAAACAGGATTTGGCTCCTAGATATGGATCTCTTGCAACACAGTCTTGGGCAAGTCATTTAACTTTTTTGAGGTTCATTCTAGTAAATGAGGACAATAATATTTACACTATTTGTCTCATAGGGTAGTTATGGGAACCAAATGAAACAAGTATTTATATATTTCATAATTCTAAAGCATTATATAAATATCACTTATTATTATTTAGGTTAGTTTTTGCAGTAGTGTAGCACCCTCTTTGGATCACTCATCCAATTTGTACTGTAGGTTAGGTTCCTAAAAGCAGATGTGTGCTGGAACCAGCTCAAACCAGCTTCTGAGAGCCATTGTTAAATTTTCATTGCAAGTACTTATACCTCAGAAATCAACAAATGCTATAAATCAGGGATGTATTTGCTGGGCTTCTGATTTATGTACTTAAATGATGGATAAAATGCTAATAATAGAGATTAAATTTAAAAGTGTATCACTGCTTTCTTTTTTTTTTAAATAATTTTTATTTTTTAGAAAAGTTATCATGGTCACATGATCCATGTTCTTACTTTCCCCTTCACTCCCCGACTTCTCCCCACCCCCATAATTTTAACATGTGTCATTGATCAAGACCCACCTCCAAACCATTGATAGCTGCATAGGTGTGCTAGTTCTGGATCTACATCCCCAATCACATCTGCCTCAACCCATGTGCTCAATCAGCTGCCCCTCCTCTCCGCTTCCCCTCCTGTAGCTCCTCCTCCGAATGTGAGCAGCACTCCCCCCACATAAACCCCCCAGAACTGCCCTGGGTCACCACATTGATGCCAGTACAGAAGTCCACCACATTCCATCCCACCACAGTGCACTGGTCGTGTACAATGTTCTTTTGGCTCTGCTCCTTTCACTCTGCATCAACTCCTGGAGGTCCTTCCAGTTCACATGGAATTCCTCCAGTTCACCATTCCCTTCAGCACAATAATATTCCATCACCAGTACACACCACAGTCCATTCAGCCATTTTCCCAATAGAAGGGCATACCCTTGGTTTCCAGTTTCTTGTCACCACAAAAATCGCGGTTACAAATATTTTCATACAAGTCTGTTTATCTATGATCTCTTTGGGATACAGACCCAACAATGGTATGGCTGGATCAAAGGGCAGGCAATCCCTTATAGCCCTTTAAGCATAGTTCCAAACTGCCATCCAGAGTGGCTGGATCAGTCCACAACTTCACCAGCAATGCATCAATGTCCCAACATGGCTACATCCCCTCCAACATTCATTACTCTCCCCTACTATCATTTTAGCCAATCTGCTAGGTGTGAGGTGATACCCCAGCGTTGCTTTGACTTGCATTTCTCCAATTATTAGAGATCTAGAGCACTTTCCCATGCGCTCATTGATAGTCTTGATTTCTTCATCTGAAAATCAACCACTCATGTCCCCCGCCCATTTGCCTATTGGGGAATGGCTTGATTTTTTATACAATTGATTTAACTCCTTGTATATTTGAGTAATTAGACCCCTGCCAGAGTCTTTTGCTATAAAGATTTTTTCCCAATTTGTTGTTTCCCTTCTGATTTTGGCTGCATTTTTTCTATTTGTACAAAAGCTTTTTAATTTAGTATAATCAATCATCCCATTCACATTCAGAGTTATAATTATCAGTTGTGTATTCCCCAACATTTTGGTATCCTCTCTTAGTTCTACCCCTTCTTCTTAGGCTATTTCCTTTTAAACCAGTGATTTGTTTTAAACCAGTAACCCTTGTCCCCTCCCTTGATTTACTACCCTTTCTACCCCCTTCCTTTTTATTCCCCTCTTTTTATTTTTAAGGCCTAATGAATTCCCTCTCCCTTCTCCTCCCCTCCCTTTTTTGACCTCCCCACTCCCCTGATCCCCTTGGTTTATCCCTTCTGACTTTCTCAGTAGGGTTAGATAGAGTTCTATATCTCAATGGGTATAGCTACTCTTCCCTCTCAGGGCTGATTCCACTGAGAGTAAGGTTTACATATTACCTCTTAATGCTCTCTTCTTCTCCTTCTTATAGTAGTATTCATCCCCTCCCCTTCCCATGCCCTCTTTGTGTGTAATAGAATATCCTATTTTTCTTATTCATTCAAGTTTCTCTTGGTGTCCTCTACTATTCACCCTCCTCTTTCCCACCCACCCCCTTATCAACTTAGACCATTTAGTACTCCAACCTCTCCCTGTGAATAATTCTTCTAATTACCATAATAATGGATACTATAATAGTGAATAGAGTTCACTAAAGAGAATTACACATAACATTTCTCCATATAGGAATACAATTAATTTGATGTTATTAAGGCCCTTAAAGAGGAAAATTTAAAAATAAGAGTTTTCTTTCTTTCCCCCTCTGTTTCTTATTTACCTTTTCATGTTTCTCTTGGTTTTTGTGGTTGGATATCGAACTTTCCATTTAGTCCCGGTCTTTTCTGTGCAAATACATGGAAATCTTTTATCTTGTTGAATGCCTATACTTTCCCCTGGATGTATATAGTCAGTTTTGATGGGTAGGTGATCCTTGGTTGTAGACCCAGTTCTCTTGCCTTTCTGAATATCATATTCCAAGCCTTGCAGTCTTGTAGTGTGGAGGCTGCCAAATCCTGTGTGATCCTGATTGGTGCTCCTTGATAATTGAATTGTCTCTTTCTGGCTTCTTGTAAAATTTTTTCTTTTACTTGGAAGCTCTTGAATTTGGCTATTATATTCCTGGGGGTTGTCTTTTCATGGTTTAGTGTAGAGGGAGATCTATGGATTCTTTCAATGTCTATATTGCCCTCTTGTTGTAGAACTTCAGGGCAATTTTGCTGAATAATTTCCTTTAGTATGGAGTCCAAATTTCTATTAATTTCTGCTTTTTCAGGAAGACCAATGATTCTCAAATTATCTCTTCTAGACCTGTTTTCTTGATCTGTCAATTTCTCAGTGAGATATTTCATGTTTCCTTCTATTTTATCAGTCTTTTGACTGCTTTATTTGTTCTTGTTGTTGAGACATCATTGGCTTCTACTTGCCCAATTCTTGTCTTTAGAGACTGGTTTTCTGCTATATTCTTTTCATTTTCCTTTTCGATTTGGTCTATCCTGTTTTCCAGCTGTTTGATTTTGGTCTCCAATTTGCTTATTAATTCTTTTGATTTGGGAGTATCTTTTTCTAATTGCCCAATTCTAGCCCTTAGAGACTGGTTTTCGGCTATAATCTTTTGGTTTTCCTTTTGAATCTGGTCCGTTTGGTTCTTCAAGGCTTCCAGCTGGTAATTTCTGGTCTTCAATTTGCTTATCAATTCATTTGATTTCTGAGCCTCACTTTCTAATTGCAAAATTCTGCCTTTTAAACTGTTGTTTTCTTGCCAGTTCTCTACCATCTTTCTCATAATCTCAGATTTGAACTCTTCAAGAGCTTGTGACCAGTTTTCATTTTGGGGGGAAGGTTTGGATATGATTATTTGTTTGTTCTCCTCTGCTGTTTGCTCTGTTGTCTGAATTTTTTCTGTGTAAAAGTTGTTGAGTGTTAAAGATTTCTTCTTGATCTTTCTCTTCTGGGGTTCTTGTCTCTGGCTTGCCATTGTTAGCCCAGCACCCTCTCAGCTTTATCCTCACGCCCAGTCTGTGCTCTTAGGGCTCCTAAGGTCTCAGGTCTAGTTGTTCTCAGGGTCAAGTCTCCTGGTGGTCCCCTTGCTTGTTCCTCTGCCTGAAGCTCCTTTAATAGTCTCAGAGCGCTGCTTCCACAGTCATGTACCCCTCTGCACTGGGTCCCCACTCCAGGTCCACACCTGTGCTCAGAATCCGCATCTACAGCTGTGACAGCGCCTGTGCTCAGGGTCTGTGCTCAAAGTCAACGCGTTCCTTGGCCTCTTGGGGTCTTAAGTCTTGCTGCTCTCAGGAACAGGCCCTGGTGGTCCCAGGTAGCTGTCAAGGACTTAATGGATGCCCCAAACTTGCTCTAGCTCTTGTGTGCTGGCTTGGCCCTGTAGGTGGTGTGTGTGGGGGGGAAGGGGTTGCTTAGCTTGCTTTTTAGTAGAGCTATTTCACCCCCTTAAAGCATGGAAATGCCCCGATCCCATGTACCTTCAATGCTGCACCCTGTTGTGGGGTCCCTTCATTTGCCTGGATTTGTTTTTATGTCGTCTTGAGGAGTCTTATATGCGTGGGTTAGGAGAGGTCAAACCCAGAAGCCTCACTGTTTTCTTGAAGCTGATTCTTAAGCATTTTCCAGCACACTACAGAATAGCACTTTTCTCTTTAGAGTTATAAGAATAACTCTTTCTTGAGCCCTTGTCTGGTGTGCTTCACCCCCATAACAATTACCCAGTTGACAATAATTAACTTTTATAAAGGAATCTTTACTTCATAGATTTTTTCCCCCAAAACTGAGAGCATTCTCCCCTGGTGTGTAAAGGGTATCTCCTGACACCTAGTGCTAAGTCCTTTTTTTCCCTTCAAGAATCCCCATAAAACTCTCTCTCCTGACCATCACATTAGTTTCATAACGCCTTGTTCAACTAGGCTGGCTCCTCTTTGGACAGAGTTTCTACATCATATCTTTTATCTTCCTAACAGCACTCTTCTTTCATTTGTTTGTGGAGATCTCCATTCCATTGTAGACACTTATGTGACCAGCCATTTTTCAATGGCTAGCTAAGGTTGGTGTAGGAGTGGGTGAAATTGGCCAGCCCCTTTCCTTCCCACACCCCAACTATACCAAGCAGCTCAAAGCAATCCTCTTCACTCAGAAACCGTCAGAATGAATGAGAGATTATCTTCTTAAATTTTTTTGAATGCACACTTGATTTCCACTTCAGCTTCACCTAAGCCCTTCTAGCTCTGAAACCAATTATCACTCATCCTGAATCATCAGAGTCAAAACTGGGTTCTGAAGACCAAGTACTGAGGTCTCACTGGTCAATACTCTCATTACAATAGTAATGATGGATTTCACAGATTCATTTACACTCTCCCTGTTTGATCAAAACTTAGAGTCATGGAACTGAATGAAATCAACTGGCTTCTAAGGAAATCTAACTTTGGCCTTGGCTTTGCTCTCCTAAATTCCCCAAATATCCCACTGATAGCACCACATGATAGTTTTATGTACCACTGTTGTGGGGGACTTGAAGTGAACCTCTGGGATTTGGGATGGGTACCTTTTACAAGGATGGAAGACCCCTGTTAACTCAAAAATAACCAGAACTACCAAAGTAGTCAGAAAACCCACTCTTTAATCAGAAATAGGGATAGGATTCAAGTATTTGGTCACTACAGAGTCAAAATGTTAAATACCACAGAGAGTCAAGGACTCTGGGAACCACATTCCTGGGAGACTGCACCACACTAGATGCTTTCTCCTAGGAGAAGACATAATACTAGATATCTGGAAGAAAACACACTATATCCTCTCTCCAAAAAAAAGGAAATTGGGAGTTCTTATATCCTCTGGATAATTATCCATCACAAACAGGTTTGTAAATGTCTTTGTAGCCAGCAACTAGGGTATATAGAAGTGTCAGCTATAACAAATCAAAGGCAAAGGTCAAATTAAGAAGGCTTCATGAGAGGAAAACTTTCATCCAATAGATTAAACAAAAAGGTGCTTAACATTCAAACCAAAATAGGGGTACTTGGCACTGGGATTTCTCCAAAAGTAAGGGTAAACTGAGTCATCCAAAAATCCACATTGACACTCCAAAACTTAGCTTAAAAATAAAAAGAGAAATTTATTAATTTAGAAGGTAATGTTGAATGGTTGGGAGACAGGATCAAATGTATAGGTTGCCTCCTAGAAGGCAAGAATTCTGGGGTTTTTATACTTTATTTACAACAGCTGCTATGTGACTTGAAGAGGGTATGAATTCAGGCAAAAGTGGGAGGGGGGGTTGGTCATCTGACTGAGGGCAGAGAGGTGTCTTATCCTGAAGACTGTAACTATTAAAAATTATGAAGGCTGATATTATGAGGAAAAGTAATATTTTAATTACCATGGCCATGTTGGTAAAAAAAAAAATATGACCATGCACCAGATAAAAGCTATTTTAAACCTCCCGGCATTTTCTTCCCTCCACCTGGCTTCCTTGTACCAAAAGAGGAAGTCAAACCCCACTTCCCAATATGTAAAGCCAGGTTTACCTTGAAGATGTCATACAAAACAGTAAACCCATCAGACCATGGGAAATGTAGTTTCAAAGTCCCCCACATGTCCACAGGAAGTTTGTCATATATCTACATATCTTGAGGCTTAATACTTCTAATGGAATCCCAGTAATTTTAAATAACACAAGACATAGGGCATAGCTTAGGTAGATGTCCTAGATTTCAACCTGATGATAATTGGAGTATAACCAGAATACGCATAACTATGTCCATCTTGAAACCTAGGGGAGAATCCAAAGGGGATAATTCTCTCAAGGGTCTTTCTCTTTGATGTCCAGAGTCTTATCAGGAGTCTTTATCAGGAGTGTTTTAGGATTAGTATTGTCAATGTGGAATTTTGGATGACTAGTTTACCTTTACTTTTGAGAAATTCCCCTTTGCTGTATAATCCAAAATTCATCATTGCTTCTAAGATATATAATTTGCTTGATATTGGGCTACCTACAATCACGAAGATTGCAAATCCTTACATGCATTATTAGCAGATGATTTTTCAAGTATTGGTGTAGATCAAATCAACACTCACCACTTGATGGCCTTTCCTAACCTAGTTGAGCTGGTCCTTAGGCTACAAATAAACTCATATTCATAGTCTTAATTAGCTTTAATAGGAACTTCCAGAGATTATGTTCTACTAGCATAGATTTCAGGATTTCAAGATATTGCCATACCATAATGAGTTATGAAATCAGGATTTTCTTTCATGAAGGTGGTAGAAAATATTTATAACTAAATTATATGCTATGTAGTTTTACAGAAAAAAATTCCATTCCTATAAGAATTGCACAAGATTGCCTAAGATTATTCAAAGCATAGATGTGATGGTGGCAGAAGTTCCCACACCAGGGTCACAAGTGCTTAGTAAAATATTTGTACAATTAAATTGAAGAAAGCAACATATATCACAGAGAGGTTTTAATTTAATTTAATACTAGTTTGTATTGACTTGATTTATTCAGAGTTTTTTTTTAATAGGGAACTGTAGTTAGGACTATGTCTATACCTCTCCCTTTCATTATGTGATATGGGTGAAAGAAGGATGAAGATGGATGGGAGGAAGGGAATAGGAAGGTAGGGAAGCCGGAGAAAGGGAAAAGAAGGAATGTAGCCAGGGTAGCCGGGTAGCAGGTCTTCAGCCCCAGTGGAGAAATTGACCCAAGCCCTTCAGAGCTCAACAAAAACCAAGCTAAATGATAGTGATATTAATAAACTGGGTTTATTTGGGTTAGGAAAGGGAAAAGGTGGGGAATCTAGGAGGTAGATCACCAAGACTTTCTGGAGAAAAGGGTTCTCCTCCAGTAGGGAAAAAGGCACTTCTCCAAAAAAGTTCCCTGGGGGAAAAAGGTGCCAAAACCCTCATTCTCTCTCTCCTATATACATTTCTCAGACACCTCTCACAAAGGAAGTGGGATGTGTCTGAGAAAGTTGTGGTAGGGAGCTCTGGGAGATATAGTCTCCCAGGGTCCTCAGAGCCATTTTCAAACCACACAATTGTAAATACAGGAAATGTCACCAATGAAGAAAGTGATAGAGCAAAGTATAGGGATTTCATGTTGATTTCAAAGTAGCCCTGCAATTCCTGATCTTTCTCTATAAACAATAGACCAAGTCAATAACTATATTGTGGCAAAAAGTAGTAAATGAAAGGTATAAATACTGGACTTGGCACCAAGGAGGGGTCCTTCACTAATTTCCTGTGTGGCCTTGGGCCAATTACTTCATAATCCTAGATCTAAGTTTCCTCATTCATAACATGAAAAAGTTGGACTAGATAAGTTGTAAGGTTCTATTCCATGTGTTTGAAACTGGTAACTCATTAGATTTGTCATTTATTTAAATTTTGTGGTAAGATTTACAAGATTTCTTGTAAGTCTTAAATTCTTTTTGAAGTTTGAAGTGATCCTAATGAGGGCACAAGCCCCCATTAATAAAAACTTAAAAGAGAACTAAAGTACCAACTAGAATTATTATTAGGAGTTTCAACCAACACTGGAAAAATATAATTCCTGTGGAAAGTGAACTACAGCTAACAAAGAGTTATTATTATTAAATTAGAAGGACTTTTTAATATATTTTTATTTATTTATTTTTTTGAGCCCTTACTTTTCATCTTAGTTCTAAGTATTGGTTCTAAGGCAGAAGACTAGTAAGGACTAGGCAAAGGAGGTTAAGTGACTTGCCCAGGGTCCACAGCTAGGAAGTGTCTCAGGCAAAATTTGAATCTCCTGTCTCTAGGCCTGGAAGAGAGAATCCACTGAGCCACCCAGCTGTCCCCTTGATATATTTTTAAATGTGTAAGAATTTTAGGTCTTGAGCCCATTTTTTCACATTTTCATCAATGACTAAAATGAGGAAATAGAATACCACTAAATATGGGGTGGACAAATAAATGAAAAAAAAAACTCTAAAGTGAAGCGAAATTCTGAGTAACTGAAGAACAAATGGAGACCTTGGAATATAGATAATAAAATATACTACCTTGTTTATCAAAGCAGAGAGGTAGGGAATACAATATAGTCTCTACAGTGAGTTTTAAAAGAATATCCGACATGTTGGAGAGTATTTCAGAAATGGTTATTGTAAAGACAAAGTGCATTAATAAACATGTTTTTTAAAAGTACATTAAGGGGGGCAGCTGGGTAGCTCAGTGGAGTGAGAGTCAGGCCTAGAGACAGGAGGTTCTAGGTTCAAACCCGGCCTCAGCCACTTCCCAGCTGTGTGACCCTGGGCAAGTCACTTGACCCCCATTGCCCACCCTTACCAATCTTCCACCTAGGAGCCAATACACCGAAGTACAAGGGTTTAAAAAAAAAACAATTAAAAAAAAAAAGTACATTAAGGGGACTTCTGGTTAAGATGGCGGCAGAGTAAGGAGCAGCTGCTCGATCTCTCCTAACCAATACATACAAGACTCCTCAAGGGGACATAAAAACGAATCCAGACGAACGAAGGAACCTCACAACAGGGCGCAGCATTGAAGGTACGCAGAATCCGGGAATTTCCACACTATAAAGGGGTGAAACAGCTCTCACTAAAACGCGAGAGGAAGAAGCCCCACCCACACACACACACACCACGCACAGCACCAAGGCCAACGCACAAGAGTGAAAACAGGAGTGGGGCAACAGGGATTGTACCTGTGAGTTGCCAGACGTGGGACCCCAGGTGGCCAGGGGATGCACAGACTTTCTCCAGCGTCTACGGGGGTAAAGGCTCTGCCCCAGCTGGAATCCGGGTGGAATAAAGATCCCTAAAGCAGGGACTTTCCCCAGCTACTACTCAGTGAAGGCAGTGCCCCAGGAGAAATAAAGATTTCAAGCACAGGCTAGGACATCCAGTGAGGACCTGGGGCAGACGGGAGCGCGGCTGTGGAAGCAGCCCCCGAGACCCCTGAAGGAGCCTCGGACAGAGGGGCAGACTGGAACTACCAGGAGGCCTGACCCCGAGGACAAGAAGACCGGAGCCATCAGAAGCTTAGAAAGCGCAAGCAGACCCTGAGTGTGAAGACAAAGCTGAAAAGGGGTGGGGCTAACAATGGCAAGCAATAAGGAAGCCCAGAAGAAAAAGATTACCAAGAAAAACTCTGGAACACTCGACAACTTCTACACAGAGAAAATCCAGACAACAGAGGAGGGAAAATAAAAATCCAAACCTCTCCCAAAAAATGAAAGCTGGTCACAAGCTATTGAAGAGTTCAAAAATGAAATGTTGAGGAAGATGGAAGAAATCTGGCAAGAAAATAACAGTTTAAAAGGCAGAATTTCACAATTGGAAAGTGAGGCAAGTCAACAGAAGACCAGAAATGACCAGATTGAAAAGGAAAACCAAAAGATTATAGCCGAAAACCAAAAGATTATAGCTGAAAACCAAGAGATTATAGCTGAAAACCAGTCCTTAAAGGCTAGAATCAAACAATTAGAAACCAATGATCTCTCAAGACAACAAGAACAAATAAAACAAAGTCAAAAGACTGATAAAATAGAAGGAAACATGAAATATCTCAATGAGTATAGGGGGCCATGCCTCTATATGATTTTTTGGGGTCCTGAGCGGCGTGGTGGCATAGGATGGTTAAGGCAGGAGAAAGAAAATGAGAACAACTAGACTAGTGGTTAGCCCATGCTGTCCCAAAGTCTGTGGGCTTGGGAGTTTATTATATACTGGTTTCAAACAAAGAACACAGCTATGAAGGGGTAACAGATCATACATAACCCATTAAAGTCTAAAGAGTAAAGGTATAAGTACCAAGACAATGGCCAAATTCCAACCATCAATTAGTAGGGATAATTCTGGGAGAGGAAATATTTTTATGGAGATGCTCACTTATTGAGTTCTATCTTCCAGGATTATAGGCACCTGGACAAATAAAGTCAAGACTAAAAGCGCCATACTTATCTAAGTATGCAGACTTATCTTAAGTAATGTTTGTTAGGGTTCAGGCTTCTTAATTATCAAGGAGAGAAATCATTAACTCAGTAGATGCTGGTCTGCCACTTCAAAGTTTTCCAATAGGAGTTCTAAGAAAGGTGGGGATCAAAACTGAGTCAAAAGAGGAGCCTCAGATTTTTATCTTAGATGGCCCATTCTGTCTGCATTCCTGACATACAGTGCAGAAAAATCATACACACAGTTTTACTTGCCGATGATTTTGAAATGGGATCCAGATAAAATATCTGTTACAGACTCTGTTTCTCTAAATGACTCCTAATAGCCTTTTCGGAGGGATCAAGTTGATTTTGGATTAACCTACCTGCTGGTACCAGAGCCTTTTGGGGCTCAGGTGACCAGGACCAAAACAAAGACTGCCTCAGCCTGGATTGGTCACATAGGGAATCCAGATAACAGGCCCTAAATTTGATCCTATTTCTCCAAAGGCTTTAATACATAGAACGGCTTCCCACAAATGAGAAAGTGAAAGACCCAAAAAAACCAGTCTAGAAGAGACAATTTGAGAATCATTGGTCTTCCAGAAAAGGCAGAAATTAATAGAAACTTGGACTCCATATTCAAAGAAATTATTCAGCAAAATTGCCCTGAAGTTCTACAACAAGAGGGCAATATAGACATTGAAAGGATCCATAGATCACCTTCAACACTGGACCCAGAAAAGTCAACACCCAGGAATATAATAGCGAAATTGAAGAGCTTTCAAGTAAAAGAAAAAATCTAACAAGAAGCTAGAAAGAGACAATTCAAATATCAAGGAGCACCAATAATGATCACACAGGATCTGGCAGCCTCCACGCTAAAAGGCCGCAAGGCGTGGAATACAATATTAAGAAAGGCAAGAGAGCTGGGCCTTCAGCCACGGATCAACTACCCATCAAAACTGACTATATACTTCCAGAGGAAAGTATGGGCATTCAACAAAATTGAAGATTTCCAAGTTTTTGCACAAAAGAGACCAGGACTAAATGGAAAGTTTGATACCCAACCACAAAAATCAAGAGAAACATGAAAAGGTAAATAAGAAACAGAGGGAAAAGAAAGAAAACTCATAATCTTTTAAACTTGACTCTTTAAGGGCGTAAATATGATCTAATTATCTGTATTACTAGGTGGAGAAATGCTATGTATAATTCTCTGTAGTGAACTCTATTCACTATTGTAATATTCACTATTATAGCAACCAGAAGAATAATTCACAGGGAAGAGGACAGGATACTAAATGGTCTAAGATGACATGGGGGGAAAAATAAGGGGGAATAGTAGGGGACACCAAGAAAAATCTGAGTAAATAAGAAAAATAGGATATTCCATTACACACAAAGAGGGCATGGGAAGGGGAGGGGATAAATACTACCATAAGAAGGAGAGGAAGAGAGCATTAAGAGGTAATAATCAAACCTTACTCTCAGTGTAATCAACCCAGAGAGGGAAGAGTAGCTTTATTATCCATTCAGATAAAAAACTCTATCTAACCTGACTGAGAAAGTCAGAAGGGTTAAACCAAAGGGAGCAGGAGAGCGGGGAGGTCAAAAAAGGGAGGAGAGAAGAAGGGAGAGGGAATTCATTAGGTCCTTTAAAAAACAAAAAGAAGGGGCAGCTGGGTAGCTCAGTGGAGTGAGAGTCAGGCCTAGAGACAGGAGGTCCTAGGTTCAAACCCGGCCTCAGCCACTTCCCAGCTGTGTGACTCTGGGCAAGTCACTTGACCCCCATTGCCCACCCTTACCACTCTTCCACCTATGAGACAATACACAGAAGTACAAGGGTTAAAAAAAAATTTTAAAAAAAAAAAGAGGGGAAAAACAAGGGAGGGGGAAGAAAGGGAAGTCAATCAAGGGAGGGTATAAGGAATACCGGCTCAAAGCAAACCACTGGTTTAAAAGGAAATAGTGTAAGAAGAAGGGGTGGGTCTAGGGGAGGATACAAAAATGTCAGTGAATGCACAACTAACAATTGTAACTCTGAATGTGAACAGGATGAACTCTCTCATAAAACAGAAGCAAATAGCAGAGTGGATCAGAAACCAAAATCCTACCATATGTTGTCTACAAGAAACACATATGAGGCGGGTAGACACACACAAGTTCAAGGTTAAGAGCATGAGCAAAATCTTTTGGGCATCAAATGAGAAAAAGAAGGCAGGAGTGGCTATTAAGACCTCTGACAAAGCCAAAGTAAAAATAGATAGGATTAAAGAAGACAGGGAAGGTCATTACATCCTGATTAAAGGCAGTATAAACAATGAGGAAATAACACTGCTCAATATATATGCACCAAGTGGTATAGCATCAAAATTCATAAAGGAGAAACTGGAAGAGCACAAGAAGGAAATAGATAGTAAAACCATAATAGTGGGAGATCTAAATATTCCTCTTTCAGATCTAGATAAATCAAACCAAAAAATAAGAAAGAGGTAAGAGAGGTGAATGAAGTCCTAGAAAAATTAGATTTCATTGATATGTGGAGAAAAATAAATAGGGACAAAAAGGAATACACCTTCTTTTCAGCTGCACATAGTACATTTACAAAGATTGAGCATGTAATAGGGCATAGAATCATTGCAAACAAATGCAAAAGAGCAGATATAATAAATGTAACCTTCTCAGATCATAATGCAATAAAAATAATAATTAGTGAGGGCACCTGGACAGGCAAATCAAAAACCAATTGGAAATTAAACAATATGATTCTCCAAAACCAATTTGTCAAAGAAGAAATCGTAGAAACAATCAACAATTTCATTGAAGAGAATGACAATGATGAGACATCCCACCAAAATCTGTGGGATGCAGCCAAGGCAGTACTCGGGGAAATTTATATCCTTGAGTGCATATGTTAACAAATTAAGGAGGGCAGAGATTAATGAATTGGTTATTCAACTCAGAAAATTAGAAAGCGAGCAAATTAAAACCCCCCAGATGAAAACTAAATTAGAAATACTAAAAATTAAGGGAGAAATTAATAAAATCAAAAGTAAAAGAACTATTGAATTAATAAATAAGAGTAGAAGCTGGTATTTTGAAAAAACAGATAAAATAGACAAAGTACTGGTCAATCTAATAAGAAAAAAGAAAGAAGAAAACCAAATTGACAGTATTAAAAATGAAAAGGGAGACCTCACCTCTAATGAAGGGGAAATTAAGGCAATCATTAAGAACTATTTCGCCCAGTTATATGGCAACAAATATAACAATTTAGGAGATATGGATGAATATCTACAAAAATATAAATTGCCTAGATTAACAGCAGAAGAAATAGAATACCTAAATAATCCCATATCAGAAATAGAAATTGAACAAGCCATCAAAGAACTCCCTAAGAAAAAATCACCAGGACCTGATGGATTCACAAGTGAATTCTATCAGACATTCAAAGAGCAACTAATCCCAATACTATACAAAGTATTTGATATGATAAGCAAAGAAGGAGTCCTTCCAAAGTCCTTTTATGACACAAATATGGTACTGATCCCAAAGCCAGGTAGACCAAAAACAGAGAAAGAAAACTATAGACCAATCTCCCTAATAAACATAGATGCAAAAATTAAATAGAATATTAGCAAAGAGACTCCAGCAAGTAATTAAGAAGATCATCCACCATGATCAGGTGGGATTTATACCAGGAATGCAAGGTTGGTTCAACATTAGGAAAACCATCCACATAATTGACCATATCAACAGTCTAACAAACAAAAATCACATGATTATCTCAATAGATGCTGAAAAAGCCTTTGACAAAATACAGCATCCATTCCTATTGAAAACATTGAAAAGTATAGGAATAGAAGGACCCTTCCTAAAAATAATAAACAGTATATACCTAAAACCATCAACAAACATTATATGCAATGGGGATAAATTAGAAGCCTTCCCAATAAGATTAGGAGTAAAACAAGGATGCCCATTATCACCTCTATTATTCAACATAGTACTAGAAACACTAGCAATAGCAATTAGAGAAGAAAAAGAAATTGAAGGTATCAAAATAGGCAATGAGGAGACTAAGCTATCACTCTTTGCAGATGATATGATGGTCTACTTAAAAAATCCTAGAGAATCAACTAAGAGATTAGTAGAAATAATCAGCAACTTTAGCAAAGGGGCAGGATACAAAATAAATGCACATAAATCATCAGCATTTCTATATATTTCCAACACATCACAGCAGCAAGAGGTAGAAAGAGAAACACCATTTAAAATCAACCTAGACAATATAAAATACCTGGGAATCTATATACCAAAACAAACACAGGAATTATACGAAAACTACTACAAAACACTTTCCAAACAAATAAAACTGGTTCTCAACAATTGGAAAGCCATTAATTGTTCATGGGTAGGATGAGCTAACATAATAAAAATGAACATTCTACCCAAATTAATTTACCTATTTAGGGCCATACCTATCAAATTACCAAAAAACTTCTTTACTGAATTAGGAAAAACTATAACAAATTTCATTTGGAATAATAAAAGATCAAGAATATCAAGGGAAATAATGAAAAAAAATGTGAAGGAAGGGGGCCTAGCAGTACCAGATATTAAACTATACTATAAAGCAGCAGTCATCAAAACAATATGGTACTGGCTAAGAGATAGAAGGGAGGATCAGTGGAATAGACTTGGGGTTAATGATGTCAGCAAGACAGTGTATAATAAACCCAAAGAGCCCAACTTTTGGGACATGAATCCACTATTTGACAAAAACTGCTGGGAAATATGGAAAACAATATGGGAAAGATTAGGTTTAGATCAACATCTCACACCCTACACCAAGATAAATTCAGAATGGGTGAATGACCTGAATATAAAGAGGGAAACTATAAATAAGCTAAGTGAACACAAAATAGTATACCCATCAGATCTCTGGGAAAGGAAAGATTTTAAAACCAAGCAAGAGTTAGAGAAAATTACAAAATGTAAATTAAATGATTTTGATTATATCAAGCTAAAAAGCTTTTGTACAAACAAAAACAATGTAGTCAAAATCAGAAAGGAAACACCAATTTGGAAAAAATCTTTATAACAAAAAACTCTGACAGGGGTCTAATTACTCAAATATACAAGGAGTTAAATCAATTGTATAAAAAATCAAGCCACTCCCCAATTGAAAAATGGGCAAGGGACATGAATAGGCAATTCTCAGGTAAAGAAATCAAAAGTATCAATAAGCACATGAGAAAGTGTTCTAAATCTCTAATAATTAGAGAATTGCAAATCAAAACAACTCTGAGGTACCACCTGATAACTAGCAGATTGGCTAAAATGAAAGAAGGGGAGAGTAATAAATGTTGGAGGGGATATGGCAAAATTGGGACATTAATGCATTGCTGGTGGAGTTGTGAAATGATCCAACCATTCTGGCTGGCAATTTGGAATTATGCTCAAAGGGCTATAAAAGAATGCTTGCCCTTTGATCCATCCATACCACTGTTGGGTTTGTACCCCAAAGAGATCATAGATAAACAGACTTGTATGAAAATATTTATAGCTGCGCTTTTTGTGATGGCAAAGAACTGGAAAAGGAGGGTTTGCCCTTCAAATGGGGAATGGCTGAACAAATTGTGGTATATGCTGGTGATGGAATACTATTGTGCTAAAAGGAATAATAAACTGGAGGAGTTCCAGGTGAACTTGAGAGACCTCTAGGAACTGATGCAGAGTGAAAGGAGCAGAGCCAGAAGAACATTGTACACAGAGACTTATATACTATGGTAAAATCGAATGTAATGGATTTCTGTAGCAGCAGCAATGCAATGACACAGGACAGCTCTGAGGGATTTATGGTAAAGAACGCTGCCCACATTTAGAGGAAAGACTGCAGGAGAGGAAACATAGAAGATAAACAATTGCTTGAATGCATGGGTTGAGGCGGACATGATATGAGAAGTGGTCTCGAAATGACCACACCAATGCAACTAACAACAATATGGAAATAAGCCCTAAACAAGGACACATGTTACAACCAGTGGAAATGTGCGTCAGCCATGGGTGGGGGGAAAGCGGGGGGGAGGGGGGGTGAAGGGGAAAGTAGGGGTATGAAGCATGTAAACAGGTTAAAAATGAATATTAATAAATGTTTAAAAAAAAGTACATTAAGGGGGTGGAGGCAGCTGGGTAGCTCAGTGGATTGAGAGTCAGGCCTAGAGATGGGAGGTCCTAGGTTCGAATCTGGCTTCAGACACTTCCCAGCTGTGTGACCCTGGGCAAGTCACTTGACCCCCATTGCCCACCCTTACCACTCTTCCACCCACAGAAGTTAAGGGTTTAAAAAAAAAAAAGTACATTAAGGGGGCAACTAGTGGTCTAATTGAATAAAGAGCTAAGGAGGTCCTGTGACCAAATTTGGCTTCAGACACTTTCTAGCTGTGTGGCCCTAGGGCAAGTCACTTAACCCCAACTGCCTATCCCTCACCACTCTTCTGTGTTGTAACTGATTCTTGATATTAATTCTAAGATGGAAGGTAAGGATCTTAAAAATAAAATAAATCAAGGGTGGCCAAAACAGTTGAAAGCAATATATGTCTCTAAAGTGATGTTGAACAGTTGGCCAAATTATCAAAGAATAAGAGAAAGAACAAACTAGAGAATAATTGAGCATATAAAATTGGCAAGGATCTAAGAATCATGGTGATTAAGAACCCAAATCAGTAGGATACTGATAGTTAAGAGTAATAATAACTAGCCAAGGAAGGATGTGGAATATTTTCCAATTATCTTTAAAAACTAATGGAGATGGAATCATGGAATTAATTCCTCTTTGGTTTACTATCCTTCCAGTCATCCAGTCACCAGCAGGGCACCCTTTCCAATCACTCCTTCTCCTCTCCCTCTCCAGTTCTAAAACAATGATTAAATAAACTCTTCCATTGTTCTTGAAAGGAGTATGTCTATCTATTTCCAGATAGCGCCACTCAGCATTCCTACAACTCTCCAAACCAAGGTGCAACTCCTTATATATTACACTACTATGTGTGTGGTCTTCTCCCATTAGAATATAAGTTCTTTGAGTTCAGGACCATCTCTGTTTTCATATCTCTCGAGCCTTAACATTGGCACATAGCATGATTTTAATATTTATTTACCTTTTTTTCATTCAATTTATCTAAATCATCTATTCTACCTTCACAAAAATCTTTCACAGCCATCTTTTTCTCTATACATACTACTTCCACTCTAGTTCAGGACCTCATAACCACTCTGCTATGCTATTGTGGTAACCTAATAATTATTCTTCTTTCACTGTCACTCTTTTCTCAAAACTATTTTCTACACAGCTGCCAAAATGAGCTTTCTAGTACATCGGTTTGAATATGTTCATTCCAGGCCCCGAAGCCTTCAGGTAGCCCCCTTTAGACTTTGGTTAAAACATGTATTCCTTAGCCTTATGCAGTCCAATCTCAATCCACATTATTCCCAATTATGTCCTCCAAATTCAGATGCAACCAAACTGCTTGAACTCAGTATGCTGGCCCTAACTTCCTGCATTCTTACTGGATGTCTCTACTGTACCTAGAATGCGCTTCCTTCTCATCTCCACTTTTCAGAATGCTTCGTTTGAGAGTAAACTTGGGTAGTAGTTTTTCCATGGAGTTAGGCTTCCCATCTACGTGTCAGTGTTTTCTCCCTACTCAAATATTTCTAATGCCCTTTGTCTGATCTTTCTTTTAGCCCTTTAATTCCCTATCTTTTACAGTATTCATCTATGTATATATTATATCTCTCCAATAAAATATATAAGCTCCTCAATATCATGGAATAAGCAACTGTGATAGACAGCTACTCTCAGCAATACAATGATCCAGGACAATTCTGAGAGACTTATGACAAAGAATGCTATATCCACCTCCAGAGAAAGAACTGTTGGAGTCAGAATACAGACCAAAGCATGTGATTTTCTACTTTGGTTTATTTGGGTTTTTGTTTTGGGGTTTTGCAAATGATTATTCTCTTACAAAAATGATCAAAATGGAAATATGTTTTGCATGTACCCAGATCCAATTGTTTGCCAGTTCTGAAAAGTGGGGAGGGAAGGGAAGAAAGGAGGGTGACAATTTGGATAATAAAACTTCAGAAAATTATGTGGAAATTTGTTATTACATGTAATTGGTAAATAAAATTTCTTTATAATAAAAATATAAATAAAAAATATAAGGTCTTTTAGAGTAAAGACTGACTTTTTTTTTCTTGTTTTTAATCCCAGAGATTTTCAGATAAATTTTAAAGAGTGTGTGTGTGTGTGTGTGTGTGTGTGTGTGTGTGTGTGTGTGTGTGAGAGAGGGGAGAGGGGGAGAATACATTTACTATGTACCATGTACAGTGCTAAGTCCTGGAGATATAAACACAAGCAAGATGGATAGTCTCTGTCCTCAATATGCTTAACTTCTAATAGGAACAGACAGCATATAAAGGGAAACTGGTAAGAGAAGGTACAAAAGTTTGGAAATGGCAGCTGAGAAGTGAGCAGAGTGCCTACTTCTGTGTAACTAAGGTTCACCTGAAATTGAAAGAACCTGGGTTCAAATGTTGCTTTTTGACACATCCTAGCTGAGTGACCTTGCACAAATCACTTAACCCCATCTATTCTAAGACAGAAGGTGAGAGTTTTAAAAAATATGTTGTTTAAAATAGTAGGATTATTGGTTATTAGAGATTTCCCAAAAAGAAAAAGGTAAAGAAGAGATTTCAAGAGAGGAAAGAATATATTTATTAATTTACTCTCTGATATCATTTGACTTGAAATTATTAAGGGAATAATCAGAGACATATAACACAGAAGTAGGGTTGTTTATTAAAGCACATAGACTATAAACTTTATTAATATAGTTGTTTGTTTATTTGTGCTATCAAAATAGGTTAATCAGCAGAAATCTGTTATATGAAGAAACACCTGATAGTTTACCTGAATTTTTGCATAGATTTTCAAAAGACTGACATACTAAGCCAATCTAGCAAGTTATCACTCAGGAGTGATTCATTAAGCTCTTAGTGTTATTTATAGAATTACTCTTAAGAATAACAAAAGTAACAAAGGACCCTATAATAATTAGAATAGGGAAGATATTTTTTCCTGAGAAATATTTACTTAATGTTCTTTCCTGGTGCCTCTATCCTGAAATATAATGAAATAAATATCAATAAACAATAGAAAATTAATGTTTTTGCCTTTTGCTTTGCTTTCATTATGATAAGTACAGTCTGCAAAAATATTAAAATGGTATGTGACTATACCCTAAGGCCTCCTGCATCTATGCCATCTTCTGCAAATTCAGTAAGAAAAATTTTGAAAGATGTTAGCTCCTTCCAACCAGTTTTGGAAGCAGGAGAGTCCTTGTTCTCTAATTTGTTTTCGTCCTTTGTCAGTGATGACTTCTCCAGTCTGTTTCACAACCACCAGCTTAGGTATGGCTGTGATATTATACTTCTTCTTCAAATCACTGAGAATGAAAGAAAAATATAGGGAAATGGTTAACATTTCATGTCAAAGAATTATTATAATAACTATATTTACTCAATATTTTAAAGATGAGTGTCCCCTCCATCAACATAGAACACTACTTAAGTCCTATACCGATCATACTACCAAGGGTACACTAGAGTGATGCAAAGTAATAACAAAATTCATTCAGAGGAATGAAAGGTCTTGAATCTCAAAGGGGATAATGGAGAAAAGTAGGTGTAAAAAGGGAACAGTACCTCTAGAACTCAAGTTATATGATAAAGTAATAATTATTAAAATTAAAAATAGAAAAATAGATCAGTGAAACAGACTGGATAAAGAAAAATCAGATAAAATTATAAGCAACAATCTAATGTTCAATGAACCTAAAAACAAAAATGTCTCTGGAAAGAATCCTCTATATGACAAGAGCTGCTGAGCTTGCCATAATCCTAAAATCATAGCTCTAGAGTAGGAAGGGTCCTAAGAGACCGTCTAGTCTAATCCCCTTATTTCCTTAGATAAGGAAGGTTAAGTGATGTTATGCACAGTTATGCAGCTAGGAAGCAAAATTCAAACTTAGGTCCTATATCAGAACTTTCCTTTGTGCCATGAAATTAGGATTAGTATTTTTTTTTTGTGGGACTATTTCTGTCTTTACATCCTCATTGTCAAAGACAATACATAATACATATTAAAAATGCTTTTTAAAGATACTACATGACTTAGCTCTTCCAGCTAAATAAGAACAAGGTCCAGGTCTTGTTTATTTGTGTGTTGATTAGAGGCAGCTAGGAGGCACAGCAGATGGTGTCAGATTTGGAATTAGGAAGAACTGAATTAAAATCCTGCTTGAGAAACTTGCCAACTGGGTAGCCTTTGGCAAGTCACAACCTTGCTCAGCTTCTTTTTCCTCATCCTACAAATGCTGGTGATAATAAAATCCAACCTCATAGGATTATGGGGAACAGCAAGTTAACAAATATTTATTTAGTATTATAAATATGAAAAATAATAAAGGCTGGTATACATATATATATTAGTAATTTAATTAAAGCCATGCTGATAGATAAGTTATTAGACCACGCGCTTGTAAGCATTCAAAACTGCCGCCTCCATTTTGTCTCCCGTCTCTACCTGAGTCTACTGGCCAAGAGAGCGACCCCTCCTAACCCAAGAGATTATAAACTCTTCCCTGCGTCAAGACGTAGGCCTCCCCAAGCCCAAAACCCGGAAACAGAAACCAGTTGGACCACGTTGGATCATGGGAAATGTAGTTTGATACATTTACCATGTCCATAGAAATATATACACTTTTAGATGGCATTTCCCAAATTTCACTTTTACAGTATCCATTATGTGCCAGGCCCTGGGCTAAATACTGAGAATTCAAAAGAAAAAAAGAGGAAAACAAAGAGCTTATAATTGAATGGGGGAAGATAATACTCACACACGCAAAAGAAATTGAAAAGCAAAGTGGAAGGAGGGGTGATGAAGCCCAGAAGATTGCAGGTGAATGGGGAATGATGAAATGGCTGTCGTGGGTACTCTGCTTAAAATGGAGTATTTCAGAAGAGCTCTCTACTGTCCACCTTCTACCCTTCCCAAAGTCTTGGAGTGCAGGCTCCAGAGTCAGAGGATACAGGGGAAGTGTGAGTTTCAAAGTCATCCTCTTGCAGAATGAAAAGTTTCTGAAGGGAATGATGAAGTCCAGCATTATAACTGACCAGATCAGAAATGAGATAACATATGTAAAGACTTTTAAACCACCATATAAATGCTGCTGTTGTATATTTTAATTTCTGCTTAGTAAAGAATATAGTGGGATTGTTGGAGAGAAGGCAGAGCCAAGATGTCAGAGTAGAAGTAGGGAGAGCTAGAACCACTATGAGAATTCTCTCCAACCAACCTAAAAATAACACCTCAAAACAAATACTGGAGTGAAAGAACAAATAAGAAGGAATGAAGCAACTTTCATGCAGAAAACATGAAAGGTTCTGAATCTGGGTCCAACCAACATTCAGATCTTGAGATTCTGCAGTGCACCCCCACATACACCCCATAAAGTTCCAAGCCCCAGTCCAAGTCTGCAGAAAGGTCTGGAATCCCAGTGCAAGGCAGCCTGCCTGCTATACCTGTTCTGTGTAAGCTGTAAAAGAGAATTTTATTCCCTTTGTCTATTTTAAGTTAATCAATCAAGAACTTAAAATATCCCTACTTAACACTTAGTAAGTCACTAACAAAGAGAGTTCACACCCTAACAGGCCACAAGCACTACCCCCACCACTTCCCTGCTCCAGTGCTAGGCAGATTGAAAGGCTGTAATTAATTCCTGAGATGTTACTGAGGAGAGCTGATGGGTGGAGAAAACTGTATATAAGGGGAAGATTGAGAGAGATTCAGGGTCTTCATTCTAGCACTTCATTCTTGGAGGCTCTTAGCCTCATGTGCACTGAAGGTTCTCAATGGTTTTCAGCATCTTTTGCTCTTCAGATTTTAGCTTCCTGATCCAGACTTTGGATTCTGGTGAAGATTTGGCTTGGATGCTTACTCAGGTGAGACTCTTGCCTCCTTGGCATGAGAGACTGCCCTTTGTGGCTCAGTCTCTTCAGTGTTGGTTTTTGGTTGTTGGAACACCTGACTAGAGGCACTCTAGTGGACTGGTGAGATTCAGATTCCTATTTGTGGTCTGGAGGCACTAGGATTAGGACTTAGGGTATTTTTAGCTAGGCAAGGTTTTCTACCGCCTTCCTATATTTCCCACTTTAAAATCTCTACCTTGCTGTAAATAAAGCTACTAAACAGCATTTTAACTTAAGACTTTAATATTTTATACGGCAACCACAATTCTTTTTTTTAGCATTATTATTTTTGTCAAACTAAATGTTTAAGTATTACAAAGCTCAGAACAAGGCCCAGCACCCCAGCCCAAGCTTGTGGTGAGGATGTGAACCCCAGCACAAAAAAGTCTGCATAGCTAGCCCTTATAATGCACAAGTCCAAGTTACAAGTCTCAGGGCAAGGCAA
The DNA here is from genome assembly GCF_016433145.1 of Gracilinanus agilis. Lineage (NCBI taxonomy): Eukaryota > Metazoa > Chordata > Mammalia > Didelphimorphia > Didelphidae > Gracilinanus > Gracilinanus agilis. The sequence goes on along the minus strand of NC_058130.1, from coordinate 281,862,792 downwards.
TCTACAGTATGCCTAACTTGATCAAGCCCAGAGTGAGACCAAAATCCCCTACCTAAGCCTGAGGCTAGACTTTGAATCCCAGCACAGGGTAGATCACAGTGCTCTGAGCTCTGCAAGCCATCAGCAATCTCAGGGAATGACTGAATCAGCAGTGGGAGGTGGGAAGAACTGAAATTTGTAGAAACCCAGAAATAGAGCTAAAGGTAGCATCAAGAAAAAGCTGAAATTTAAGAGAGTGACTTCTCTACCCTAAGAACAGAGGCCATCTTTAAGATAAAAATGAAAGTCAAGAAAAATGTTAGGAAAATGAGCAAACAAAAAAATCCCCTAGCCCAGTGATAGGCAAACTTTTTAAAGAGGGGGCCAAAGAAAAGGAAATGCTCAACTGTCAGTCTGTTTCTAAGTCAACTCTTTCAAAGTTTCATTGTATTGTATCCTACTCATTGTATTTGTCAGATTAGGAATAATGTCTGGCGGCTGGATAGAACATTTCAGGGGCCTGCATCTGGCCCATCACTGACATAGCCATATAAAATTTTTATAGAGACATAAAAGAGCAAGGCACAGACACAGAAAAGGACAGTGAAAGCAAACCAAACACTCACAAGGCTTCAAAAAAAAAATACAAATTGATCTCAGGTTCTGGAGAAGCTCAAAATGGATTTCAAAAATCAATTAATAGGGGCAGCTGGGTAGCTCAGTGGAGTGAGAGTCAGGCCTAGAGACAGGAGGTCCTAGGTTCAAACCCGGCCTCAGCCACTTCCCAGCTGTGTGACCCTGGGCAGGTCACTTGACCCCCATTGCCCACCCTTACCAATCTTCCACCTATGAGACAATACACCGAAGTACAAGGGTTTAAAAAAAAATCAATTAATAGAGGCAGAGGGGAAAATGTGGAAGAGAAAGGAAAGCAATACAAGAAGAAAATAACACAACAGCAGAATTTACCAAATGAAAAAAGGAGATTCAAAAGCTCATGAAAGAAAATCATGCCTTAAAAAACAGAATTGGGCAACTAGAAGCTAATAACTTCATGAGACATCAAAAAGCAATAAAACAAAGTCAAAAGAAAGAAAAAAGAATGGAAGAAAATGGAAAATATCTCATTGAAAAAATACAACTGACCTGGAAAATGGATCCAGGAGAAACATTTTAAGAATTACTGGACTACCTGAAAGTCATGATTTTAAAAAAAGCCTTGACATCATAATACAAGAATTATCAAAGAAAACTGGCCTGCTTTTCCTGAACAAGAGAGTAAAATAGAAATTGAAGGAATTTGCAGATCACCTCTGGAAATAAATCCCCAAATGAAAATTTGTAGGAATAGTATAACTAACTTCAAGGGTCCTCAAGTCAAGGAGAAAATACTGTAAGCAGTCAAAAAGAAACAATTCAAATACCATGGAGCTACAGTCAGAATTACAAAGGCTTAGCAGCCTCCACATTAAAGGGTCAGAAGGCTTGGAATATGATATTCTGAAAGGCAAAAGATCTAGGTTTATAACCCAGAATCACCTATCCAGCAAAACTGAGTATATTCTTTCAGGAGAAAAAAATGGTCATTTAATACAAAAGAAGATTTCTAAGCATTCCTGATGAAAAAACCAGACATATATAGAAAATGTGATGTCCAAACACAAGACTCAAGAGAAGCATAAAAAAGTCAATAAGAAGAGAATGGTACTTGTCTTTTTTTAAACTTTTATTGTTTTTAATTAATAAACTTTTTTCCTCTTTCTCCCAACCCTACCACTCCACTTGAAAAAAATACCAAACCCTTGTAACAAATATGCATGGTCAAGCAAAATAGATTCTCTTGTTGGCTGTGTCCAAAAAATGCCCACCTCATTCTGCATCTGGTAGCATTCTTTATCACTGGTTCTCTGATGTTGTTTGGTCACAATCCTGACTGTAGAATTTTTAAGCCTTCCAAAGTTATTTATCTTTATAAGACTGTTATCATTTAGGAGCTTATCTTAACATAAAGGATGAATTATTGGTCTAAATCTAATTTATGTTTTTCAGTTTTCCCAGAAGTTTTCATCAAATAGTACTTACCCCAGTACTTGGAACCTTTATGTTTATTTGCTACTGATATAAAAATATTTTGTTGATTGCTACTACTTTATATAATATAAAGCATATATGAGATATAGTATACATCTATATAGCATGTGTATATATGTTGTATAGTAAATTAAATATAGTATATTAAATCTGCAACTGATAGGTCCCCTTCCTTCCCACTTTTACAATTATTTCCATTAAGTGTCTTGACCATATTTTGCTCTATATTTCTAAAAGGTTTGGGTCATGAAAACTTTTCATAGATAATTTCTCAAAATATGGCATCTGAGCAATTTTCAGCAGTCCCTGAGCAGTCTGGTCCACGGTTAATTTTGACCACTGTCTTCTTAGTATTGGCTTTGCAAGTTCTCAAACTAGATTTGGGTCTAAATGACATATCTGTACTGTTGCCCCTGATTCAAGCTCCAGTAGACTGCTAATAGCTCTAGTCACTCTCAGTTAACTAGAAGGCTCTCTAGGTACATAGGGACAGAACTGCAGGTTTGCCCTCATTCTTAGTTCTCTGTCCTGGAAGGCCTCTGCCTAAGGCTGTGGGATGAATCTGTAACCTTTGCCCTGGGGTTAGAGCCACACAGCTATAGGTGGCTTTGTTACTTCTCCCTAGCCCAGAGCACAGTCCTCACTAGAACTGAGATTTCTCCTTGTCCTGGTGTATAATTTCAGGACCTTTAAAAATTCAGTTTCAGAGTCATAGCCTCTAGTTGCCTCTATTCACAATCCCCATGTCTCCAAACTACATGTCCCAAACCAGACTCCATGATGGAAACTTGTGTGCAAAGCCTCTTTGTTGGGCCCTTCTACACTGCCCTCAAGCCTCTGGCTATCTCATTATGCAAACTAGGGCTAGAAAAAATGGCTTATAACTCAGTCTGGAGCTCTTTCTTTTAAAAAACAAAAACAAAAACAAAAACACCTTACCTTCTGTCTTAGGATTGATTCTCAGTATCAGTTCCTCAGCAGAAGAGTGGTAAAGGCTCTAGGCAATTGGGGTTAAGTGACTAGCCCTGGTTTACCAAGCTAGAAAGTGTCTGAATCCAGATTTGAACCCAAGACTTTTAGGTCTGGCTCTCTATCCATTGATCTATCTAGGCCCTTTGGTGCTCTTTCTTGATCCTCTCAGGATAGTTGTGTGAGAACATTTAGTTGTACTGCTTTCTCCTACTTCACCATCTTTGTTCTCAAAATTTATTAAACTAATATCTTACATCACATGTAACAATATGCTCAAAATAGATATACAAGTTACATATTAAATTGTAAAAAATTAGAGAACTAAATCAGGTGCCTCTCAAAGCCATGTCAGGGGGAAAATTATTCACTATACAAGGACAGAAGATAATCATAAAAGATAAAGTCAATAATGAAATATAATGAATATAATAAGGATATAGAGAGCAGCTATCAATTGGGAAAACAGTCCTCTTCAAATGTCTCTGAAAAAAGGCCTGATCCGGCTATCTAGGGAACTAACATAAATAATACGTAAAAGCAAACACCATTTCCCTATGGATATGTAAGTATATGTACACATGAGTGGATGTATGTGAATAAGTGCATTGTATTATGTATAGGCTTATAATACATATATGTTCTGTGTGTATTATACATGTGCACATATATACGTAATCTACACATCTAGATTGTTTTGTCTATGCACACACATGTGTTGGTGTTTACATACAATACGTGTATATACACATACACATGCCTACATGCATGTACAGAGTCAATTCTCAACATTTGTATGTTTAACTTTTATGACTTCAAATATTCTTGTGATTTTATTAGTAACCTCATTTTCACTTTCATATGTTGCCAACCATATTTATTCATGGTTATGTGCAGTAGAGAAAAAAATGAAGGGTTTGATACAAGCAAGTAGAGTGGCTGGTACCCTACGAGGTGCTTCGCTGGTCTTTATCACCCTACTACTGAAAAGAACTCTTCATATCTTTTTTCTCTTACCTTCAATTTTTACCTTCAATAATCAAGTGTTGTAATTATGTCCCCAAAGCATATGCAAGCCCTTTGGACACTAAACCCCAATGGGCAAGCAAAGTCGGTGATGTAGTTTAATGAGAAAATAAAAGATATTAGATAAACTTCATATTGAAGCCACCATTGGTCTGTCAACTAATCCCATCGTCTATCACAGCCTCGAGGTTAAACATCAACTCTTCCTTTAAGGATCTCAAACAGAGCAGGTCACTGACAGATGGTGATGATCTATAGCACTATACACCTGTGGGAGGCCAATAAGAGAAACAGTTTCAAATAGATAAAAATCTGAGACTCCTCTTTTCAGTCCTTTTCTGATCCACATCTTTCCTTAATGAAAAGCTTTAAGCTTCTAACAATCCAGCTGTTAAGAGGTTAACATTCTCTCCTTTCCTCAGAAATACAACTGTTTTTGTTTCCAAAGTAGTTCAGACACTCAAGGTCATAAATTCCTCCAGGAGGGGCATTTCGCCCCAGAGAAAATATTCTCTGTCACAGCCTTCTGATAAGGACCCAGCAGAAGTTCGACCTTAGCCTTGTTCTATTTGGAAGCTAATGAGAATCTTTGTGTTTTGATATGACATAATTTTTGTTTCTGCACAAATGCAAAGTTTTTGGGGGACTCTTTTGTGTGTATATAATATATAATAAACTCCATGTTGCAAGAGACATAGCAACAGCAGCAGCAGCAGCATCATGAGCTGACAGAAAGATGTGTTTGTGTCCACTTATTTCTTATCAACTAAACTATCATTATCATCATTATCAAATTATCTGAAGGTGATAAAAAGATCTCAAGATACACCAACAGAAATATTGTTTGAAGAATGAATTGTGTATGTCTGCCTTTAGAGAAAAAAACTGATAAACAGAAATAAGTAAGACATAATTATATATCTATATATATGTAATATATACATACATATATAAATATTTTTTTCTCAAATGATATCTTCTCTAATGGGGGGAGGAGAGGGAGGGAGAACTGAGTAGTTTAATGAAACAAATAAACAAATTAAAATTTTAAAAAAATCTATACACTAGCTGTAAAGGGCAGAGTGTTAGAGGTGATATGGATACTGGGCACGGCATCTTTCAACAGTAGTGACCCAGTAAGGTTCCAGTAACTTCTCCCTTGGTTTTCAGAGGATAGTTAAGTTAGAAAGTTTTACAGCAAGCAGTATAGAATATAGTACAATTACCTCATACTGCCATCTGACACAGTGAAAGATAAGATTCGGGTTAAAAAAATGTCTCAGTTTTAAGAATTTTATTTATTGTAGAGTATTTATGGTACTGATAAATTTCATGTCATGAAAAGTGAATATTGTCTGAAATAAAAATACTTTATTAAGATATTAGCACAAAAGGTCGCAGAATTCTAGGGAATTTCTAGCAAGAAAAATGTTTTGCATGTTACTATTTTATCTTAGGTACTGCATTTTATGGAATATTTCATAGTTACTATGTTAGGAAAAGTGCATATTATCAGAATTAATGTTTTGTTATATAAAACATGCATATACATATAGCTATTCATTTGGGAATAGTTCTTGGTCTTATATATCTGTGTTAATTCCCTATATATCTTGATAAGCCTTTATCAGAGATATTTGAAGAGGATGGTTTCTCCCAACCAATTGCTACCCTCTATATCTTTATATTTTAATTATGTTTCATTATCTGCTTTATCTTTTATGATCTCTTCTATTTCATGTTGAATGAATAATTCTCCCCTATTACATAGCTTTGAGAGGCACCTCATTTGGTTTTCTAATTTTTTTGCTATAACATTTAACTTGCATATCCATTTTGAGCTTATTGTTATTTCTGATATGACAGTTTAATTTTCAGAAAAGTAATGATAGTAAAGTAGGAGAAAGCAGTGCAAGCAAACTTTCTCTTACAACTATTCTGACAAATAAAAAGAAAGAGTGACAAACTGAGTTGTGATCAGGAATTACAAGGTGAAAACATAGATAGCATGCATATGTGTATATCTACACATATATAAACATATAAACACAACTATATAAACATATAAACATATAACAAGAAGGTAAAAGATAGAAAAAAAGATCTCCGATCACAGTTCCAGAAGGTTAAAGAAGCATATGTTTCTTTAGAGAAAAGAGAGGTGATATTTCAGTGAGAAACATATTTATGAACATAGTCATGAGGGAATTTGCTTGGCTTGATTCTATATTCTTCTTCTGCATTTTCTTCTTCTTTTTTTTTAAATTTATTAATATTCATTTTTAACCTGTTTACATACTTTATTCCCCTACTTTCCCCTTCACCCCCCTGCTCTCCCTCCACTCATGGCCGACACTCATTTCCACTGGTTGTAACATGTGTCCTTGTTCAGGGCCTATTTCCATATTGTTGGTAGTTGCATTGGTGTGGTCGTTTCAAGTCTACATCCCCAATCATGTCCGCCTCAACCCATGCATTCAAGCAATTGTTTATCTTCTATGTTTCCTCTCCTGAAGATCTTCCTCTGAATGTGGGTAGCATCTTTACCATAAATCCCTCAGAGCTGTCTTGTGTCACTGCATTGCTGCTGCTACAGAAGTCCATTACATTCGATTTTACCATAATATATCAGTCTCTGTGTACAATGTTCTTCTGGCTCTGCTCCTTTCACTCTGCATCAGTTCCTGGAGGTCTCTCCAGTTCACCTGGAACTCCTCCAGTTTATTATTCCTTTTAGCACAATAGTATTCCATCACCAGCATATACCACAATTTGTTCAGCCATTCCCCAATTGAAGGACATACCCTCCTTTTCCAGTTCTTTGCCACTACAAAAAGCACAGCTATAAATATTTTCATACAAGTCTGTTTATCTATGATCTCTTTGGGGTACAAACCCAACAATGGTATGGCTGGATCAAAGGGCAGACATTCTTTTATAGCCTTTTGAGCATGATTCCAAATTGCCAGCCAGAATGGTTGGATCATTTCACAACTCCACCAGCAATGCATTAATGTCCCAATTTTGCCACATCCCCTCCAACATTCATTATTCTCCCCTTCTTTCATTTTAGCCAATCTGCTAGGTGTGAGGTGATACCTCAGAGTTGTTTTGATTTGCATTTCTCTAATTATTAGAGATTTAGAACACTTTCTCATGTGCTTATTGATACTTTTGATTTCTTTACCTGAAAATTGCCTATTCATGTCTCTTGCCCATTTATCAATTGGGGAATGGCTTGATTTTTTATACAATTGCTTTAACTCCTTGTATATTTGAGTAATTAGACCCCTGTCAGAGTTTTTTGTTATAAAGATTTTTATATAACATTTTCTTCTTTTAAAAAAAAAAACCTCTTACCTTCTGTCTTAGAATCGACACTGAGTATCAGTTACAAAGCAGAAGAGCAGTAAGAGCTAGGCAAATGGTGTTAAGTAATTTGCCCAGGGAGGGTCATACACTGAAGAAGTGTCTGAGCCCAAATTTCAACCCAGGACCTCCAATCTCCAGGCTGGCTGTCTATCCACTGAGCCATGTAGCTGCCCTCTATATACTTTTTACAGGTGTAACAGTAAACTGGTTGGTGGGAGCGTTAACTTCAGAACATTAACAGTGTGCTGTGCCTGCTGCCTGGAATTAGCGAGCCTGAATCTGGAAGTGAATGGTGATAAGTCATAGAAAAGCCTGCCTCTCTACTTCAGAAAATGTGAAGGTATTTTATGACTGATTTCATTTGCTGGACTAAAATTGAGGATGCTTAGGAAAAGGACTCTCATTGGGACACTTATTTTCTCATTTTCCTGATGGCAAATGAGATAATAATGGCTAAAATCCTCCAGATAGAGAAATATGTAAAAGTAGTAGCAATAGCAGCTTTTTGCTGCCTAGCTCCCTGTCTTACTACTTGGGGTTAAAATATATCCATAAGCATAGAATGCATCTCTCTGTATTTATTCTTTTCTGCCCTAGAGAGAAAAAATATTGAAGACAGCATGTACTAGGCTGTGATCTTCTGAGCACTGAGAGGCTGGGTTAGTCCTCATGAAATGGGGATACAGGCTTCCCCTGGTCACCGCAAACCCCAGAGGTATCCCAGCTCAAAAGTATATAAGAAATTCCTTTTTCTTGCAGTGCTGGCTGTAGGAAGATGACTGAGCAATAGAGGGTTTCTGAGAGAAACATTCTCTTTTGTCCTCTCCTCTAGCTTTTTGATGAGCAAAGGTATGTACCTCCCAGTTTGCTTCTGATAAGCATGTTTGTTTCTCAGATATCTAATCATGCCTTGAACTGCACAGTTCGGCCCGCTTTGTCTTTGAGCCATACCACCTCACCCCATCAATGGTCACATAGTAATCTTACCCCATCAACCTATCTGGTTACATAGTCCCTATGGTCAAAAGGGGATAAGACTCCCAAACCCCATCTATTCTAGGAGGCTATATTTACCTACACCTGCCTCCTGCTCATTCAATTTAATAAATTTCTCCATTCTTAACAATCACTGGAGCCTGTCATTCTTGAGGGAGTTCTTCCCCAGCCTTGGGTTTTATCTCAAGCTCTCCCCAACACTTGGGGACTGAGAGTTCACTCTAGTTTGTTAGCAGGGAAGCTGGTTTCGACAACAGGTTGGAGCCCCTGGAGTTTGCTTGATTCAGTGTAGGAGTGGATTGATTCTGGGGTGTAGTGTCCTGCTGTAGCAAGAAAACTACTCTGCAGCACTGGCTATGCTGAATCTGGGTGGGGGTAGACTTGGTGGGGCAAATGCTCTGTAGAAATCACTTCAAGTAACAAAACTGGGAATGGCTTAAAATCAGTAACACAATAATCCAATACAACTCCAAAGGAGTCATGATAAAAAATACTATCTATCTCCAGAAAAAGAAATGATGGATTCTGAATGTCGATTTCTTGTGTCATAAGTGTCTTCTTTTACAATATGATAAATATGGAAATGTGTATTATGTGATTGTACATATATAACTCATATCAAATTGTTTACCCTCTCAGGGAGAGAGGAGGGGATGAAGGGAGGGGAAGAATTTGGACCATAAAATGTCAGAAAACAAAAGTTAAAAATTGTTTTTACATGTAATTGGGAAAAACACAATAAAATATCACTAGAGAAATTTATTAATTAAAAGAAAAAGAAATTACTTCGAGTTTGAAACCATTTTCCTCAATGACCCAAGTGGCAAAATAAGTGTACCTTCAGTTTAAGAGGATGTATTTTTGTTCTTGCTATATCTATAATAAATGATGTTGTTTTTCAGTCATGTATTACTTTTTGTGAACCCCTTTGGGGTTTTCTTGGCAAAGATACTTAAGTGGTTTGCTGTTTCCTTTTCCAGCTCATTTTACAGATAAGGAAACTGAGGAAAACAGGGTTAAATAACTTGGCCAGGGTCACACTGCCACTAAATGTCTGAGGCTGGATTTGAAGCCAGGTATTCCTGACTCTAGGCCAGTGGTTCCCAAACTTTTTTGGCCTACCACCCCCTTTCCAGAAAAAATATTACTTAGTGCCCCCCTGTCACACACTATCACCGCCCCCTTACAGTTATTCATTGCCCCCAAATGCATCTGTGACCATCACCACCTGGATGGATCGCTGCAGCACCCACCAGGGGGCAGTGGCACCCACTTTGGGAATCACTGCTCTAGGCCTAGGCACTCTATCTGACGTATCACCTAGCCACCTCTGATATTAATTGGTTAATTGATACTGGGACACTAATCAGAGTCAATCAGTGGTATTAGGGAGATATTAAATGTGACTGGTGATTGATATTGAGGACAATATATAAGAATAGGAGATAGAGCCAAAAGCATTAGATTGATAGCCCAATATTTTCAGTTGTTTCACTTGTCTGTCTCTCTGTGAATCTATTTGGAGTTTCTCAAAAAAAGATGCTAGAGTAACTTGCCATTTTCTCCTCCAGCGTATTTTATAAATGAGGAACTGAGGCAAAAGGGTTTAAAATAAGTTGCCCAAGGTCACAAAGCTAATAAGTATCTGAGGCTCTATTTGAATTTAGGTCTCACTAACTTCTGGCCCTGAGCTCTATCCACCTAGCTGCCTATAGTCCAATATATCTCAGAAAAATTCATAGAAGAGGATTTTTAGGCTCTTTGCAGAATCATGTTTTTAAATTCATAAAATACATAGGATTACAAAAGAAATCAATTGCATTGAAAAAGTTATTAAATATTTTAAAAGAAAAAAATTCACAGATTCCCTTAACTCTATCCCTGACTGCCCCCCCCACCTCCCCACAGTCTTTGTGTCCTACAACAACAACAACCACAACAACAACAACCATTTAGAATCCTGAGGGGAAAGATATAATCTTGTTCTGGGAACTCAATGTGACAGTGTGGAATTGGGATAATTACCCCCATGGTATTTATATGCGCTGCATAAAGGTTTTTCTTTTCTCTTATTTTTTTTTTAATTTCAAATATATTTTATTCAAAATTCTCCTGCCTGAAAAAACAAGATATATGACATAGAATCTGCTCATGCTCTAATAACTTATTTCACTGTACATTATATATTCTATACAACAAAACCAGCATTTGAACAACCATCCAGCATTTAAATTAAGAATCAAGGCTTTGATTGAGCTATGAGACATTGAAGTTGGTAGTGTCTATCAATTTATTCAAAGCTCTGAGCTAGTGCATTATGTAAGTAAATTAGTGTTCTATCTAAAAATTAAGATTTTGATAGCTGCTAACAGTGATGAGAAAAAGCTGTTATCTTTTAAAACAAGATATATCTTTGTGGGTAAAATTTTTTAGAAAGGAGTTGACACAAACCTTATCCTTCTGTTTCTCTTCCAAATATTAATTCTTTTTATTCTATGTTTCTAGTACAATTTAAAATAGAAATATTTTCTTGGGCACTAGTACAATGTTCACATCAACAACATTCTAAACGTGGAAAAATAGTAATCAATTATTGTACAGCTGCCAGTAGAGTCCAAAACAAGAACGGAATCAAACAATATCCAAGTTCTGCCAAAATAGTATCTATTTCTTCAGGATAAATTAGATGTACTGAATATGCAGAATATAGAAAGTATTACCAATTAGGTATGTTGACCTTCATTGTGGCCTAAGACAGTCCCTTTCAGGATATTTAAAAACTTACATTTTATTTCTTTTTCAATTAAATTGTTCCATTTTTTCTTTTAGTAACAAGTGGCATTTAGCCTCAAGAGGAAGAACAAATTACTCAATGGAGCAAGGGAATCTCTTATAATCCACTCTAAGAAAAATCTCAATAAAGGGTTTTCTAAGAATAATAATTAAAGTATCACTGGAGATCCAAACAGCAATACAATTGTGTATGATAAAACCTTTGGGTTCTGGGGTAACAAATAAAAGGTAAAGAAAATGTCAGCACCACAAAGTCAATAGTTCAATGACTCCAGTGTAAGTCACAAATTGGCAAAATTCCAAGTCCTCTAAAGCACTTATATCATCCATTTAAAGTTGTTAGTCAGAGTGTTTCTACAAAACAAAACAAACAAAAAAAGCCCAAGAAGAAGAAATACATAACAGCAAAAATACTTCTTGCTCCAGAAAAGACAATACAAGACCCTTGTGAACTTGGACTTGAAGATGTAAGCAGGTAGAAATCTCTCAGTGATCAAAAAGGTTTTTTCTAATGCATGTCGATACAACTTTTTAGAACTTCAGAACTACAGTGATTGCAAAACCAGATCAGTATAAACATAAGAAAAAGGAAAATTAAATTACTTTAGGAACATCTTATATTCTCCCTCAAATTTTTATTTTCAAGGGGAAGACAACATAAATATTTCAGTCTGGCTCTTAATAAAGAAAAATGCTTCCTTAAAAAGTTCAAGTTCCCATATTTTCTTCATAGTTCAATTAGCCTGGATAAAATGAGAAATATAGGGTAGCCCATTATCATTAGGGACCCTGAATATTATTTGGCTTTTCAATAAAGTTTAAAGACTCAGTTTTAAAGTAGCATCTAAGCATTATAGTTTTAATAACTGCGTGATTCATATTTTTATTTCTAAATTTAAATTATGTTCACCTTCCCTTTTTGTTATTCTATAAATTATTTTGGTAAACTGGTCTGATTTTCAATTGTTTAATCTACAGAATACAAAGTACAGCAATCTAACACCCTCAGGAAAAATAAAAATTTAGGAAAGGAATAACGTGTGAAAAATTAACAGAAAACCTTGAGATGAATTTAAATAAATAAAATATTTTTAGGTTCTGAAGATAGCAGCTGTTGTCAAAATTTATATATCGCCCTAACATTAAGGAATATTGTAATTGTAAACAAAAAGCAATTCTGAAAAAGTGCATGTCAAAAAGGGATCCACTTATAAATGATGTAACTGATAAAGTAATTATAAAGTATTTTATCTCATAAAGTCTGCAGTATAACTTTTAGCTGCAAATGTAGAGCAGAGTTTTGGATATATGACCCAAAGAGTGTTTTTCATAACATTAATTTTCTTTGAGCTGCACTCATGAGTATGATGAAATAAACTTAAAAGGTTACTTTTTTAAAATGTCATTAGCACATCCCGTTCTTGTACACTAGTGTAGAAAGGTCTTCCGAAGATAAAAGAATGTAGGCCTGGTTTGATTTTTTCAGCTAAACCCATTATTATGTTAAGATCGCCCTCTGCTGTTAAATCGAGATCTATCTTCAAGTTTCGAAGAGATTTAAATGGCTTTTTTCCCTTCTGCGTATCATCCTCTATGTATTTTATTAGTGTTAAGGCTTTTCTATGAAGGACAAGTAGAAACTGTGCAAGAAAAGTACTTCTCAGAGACAAACCAGGTTTCAAATGAAAGACCTGATCCAGGAAGGCTTTTACTAGTGTGTCTCTGTGTAGGACATCTTGAAAAACATTCAAATCAGGAGTAAAGCTTTCATCTGTATAGATAATTGTATCCTGAGCCACATCTTCTTCTGAAGTGGCTCTCCAAAATGTGGTCAGTTCTGATCTCATGTAACGACGCTGGTTATAGATATGTTCATGACAAGGTGGCATCTGTTTCACTGTATTAACATCCACATCTATATGTGTAGTAGGATATGGGGCATACATGACTTGTCGGAAGGGCAACACAAAACTTCCAGTTGAATCCTTGAGCAGACCTTGTACAAATAACCCGGATTCATATTTAAATGAAGACTCATTCCTACAAAGTCTGGAGCACTTTCGTTCTGAAGGAGTTAGAAAAAGACACAATGTCCTTACTATCTTATTTACTTTATCTGCATTGCTACCTACTTCTACAGAACAGCCACAGGTCTGCAGGTGGGAGCTGATGGCATTGAGAAGGAAACCTTCATGACAACTATCCCCAATGTCATCATCATTTAGTACTGTATCACTTATATTTATTTCCTCAGGAATACTATGTGATTTCATAGATGAAAGGAGTTCCATTACAGGAATAACCTCTCCAGTGAGCATTGGAATAATGCTCTGACCCTGATCTTCCATTCTCTCTGTTCCTTCTAATACAATCTTCTGGACATTCTCTTGCCTCTCCTTATGCATCCATATCCTTCCTTTCCGGATGATGTGTGTTAATCTATCAACACACACTCTATGAAGGGGAAGGTAGAAACTGAGTTCAGATTGTGGAAGTATTATTGACAGTCCATATGTACTCCTATCTCCATTCCAATTTCCATCAAAGATTAATGAAACAATAATTACTCCTTTTTCAGACAACACAAAAAACTTAACGTCTATGGCTCCACTCTCTGCATTCCGAAGAATTTCTCCATTTAGAGTATGATTAGCAAGAAATGTTATTTCTCCATCACTAAGAAGCAGTTGTTGTTTCTTGGGAGCCCAAATGTGCCTTACTCTAGGGCCAAGAATGTTGTCCCAGTATGCAAAAGTAGCTGCTAATAAATGTGAATCACCATTTAAAGCAATCTCAGTCTTGGCAACAGCTGGAGATGGTGGTGGACAGAGAGTTGACATGATTGCATCCTAACTGTCACATTATCATGATGTTCAGGTGACAACCTTCAACTTGTCCAGCCTCATGCAGCAGCGACTGGCCAAGCACAGGAAGGTATCCGCCCACCGTCCGCTCACGGACCCCATTTTATTCTCTTCGAAAGTCAGTCAACAAGCTTTATTGACAAACCCTAGTTCTCCAGGGAATACCTTACGAGTCCGGGAAGGTTTCTGGCCAGGCACAAGTCAAGAAGAAAGACAGTGTTCTTCACTCACGTTCTAATCCTTTGCAGATTCCGTCGACAGAGAGAATAGAAATGGGAAAGGGAACCTAGATACGCCATCATGCGTATGGGTGGGACCCGTAGTCTCTCTTATTTTTTTTTAATAGGGAGGAAAGAACTGGATAGAGTCTTCCCACCACTCAAAAAGAGAGAGAAGTAGAGAGAAAAAAAAAAGAGAAAAAGAGGCTAAAATGAATCATATGTAAGAAATTTTGAAAGTTACATCTTGAAATTGTTATATATTTTAAAAGAAAGGCAACCTCTATATAATGGAGATTCATGGTTTCAATCAAGTAAAATCCTCCCTTTTGCTTCTACAATTTTATTAGTTTTTTATTAAGCTCAGATTAAAAATAAAGTTAACTGAAAATTTTTTAAAAGAAAAGAAAGTTCCATAATCATCAAAATATTTATAGCAATCATTTTTGAATAGCAAAGAACTAGAACCGAAATAGATTCCCAGGATAACTTTTGAAAAACTCAAGTTTGCAACTCGTCTATTTCCTAGAGAATAGTTTTCATAAATTTCTGTAGCAAAAACAAATAAATAAAACAAACAGAAACATAGTGATCAGATTTGAACAAGAGACAAAGTCCATCACCAACTCAAATATTTTCTGTCATGTTAGGAACTTCCAGGCCTTGCATTTCACTAACATTGCCTTCAAAACCATTCACCTCTGTCTCAACAAGTATGATGAACAGAGTATGAGTCCAATGGAAGTACAAGTATGTACCTAAGAATGTGAAAGTGATGTATTTTTAATGATTTAACTTAATTCTAAATTAATTTGAGGAATTATTACCATTAGTACTGAAGCAATATATGTATGTTTTACTCTTTTCTATGTAATATTTTCTATTATTCTCCAACAGGAAGTTATCAGACTTCATTCTAACTTTGTCATTTAGTTAAAGTGATAATTCTTCTGATGGAATTTTTCCCCCACTAACCTTCAGAGAGATTATTTCTCTCCTTTCATACCAGATTAAGGAAATCCTCATCCCTGCCCAGTGTTACCTGATTTCAGGGGCTTTAGTCTATAAAGTAATCTGATTTATTCCATCTGTTACTCTCAAGGCTGTCCTGAGCCTAAAATAGGAAGGATAAATTTGCCTGAGTCACTACTTTCCACTCTTTTTCTGTTTATCCCTACCCAATTAATAATAGATTTTAAACTAGCAATAAAGATTTAGATAGTATGTTTTGGGTGTATATGTGTGTGTAACTATGCATATGCACAAACACAACACAATAGCCATTCTTTTTATATAAGGTGGCATGAGAATTTAAAAAGTTAACATAATCTGAGGGTATAGCATCCAGGTAATGAAAGCTGATCCTTCTATTGTTTCTTGACTATATCTAGAGTACTCTGTCACCTCAAGGTATCATATTTTTGGTGTCTGACAAACTTGAGCATTTCTAGAGTAAAATAATCAGAATGATGAGGAGACTTAAAAACATACCATTTCTTAATTATTTAAAAGAATTGGAAAACTGGAGAAATGAACATTGTATAGTGTGGTGGCATGTTCAAAAAGGATTAGATTTCTTCTGTTTGGCTTTAGACAGCACACCATTGGGTGGAAATTGCAGAGACATAGATTTCTCCTCAATATAAAAAAAATTTCTAACAATTAGAGCTATTCCAAAGTATAATGGACACCTTTATGAGATAATGAATTATTCATACTTTAGTTATTCAGGCAGAATTAAAGGACTATTTGTTGAAAATGCTCTGTTCTAGGAGGGATTCCTACTTAGCAATAAGTGAAACTTTCTGGCTCTAGGATTTGGTCCTTCTTTATGCCTTTCTTTTGCTTTCCACTGGGATGTTTCATCTATGCTTACTCTTCTCAGGTATGGTAGATTATTCCAAATCCTTTAAATCCTTTATTCATATGAAATCTGACTGTCTTATTTCCTATTCCACTAGGGCCTTTCTTCCACTAAATGATACTTTAATAAAATAGAAACTCCTAGGTAGAATGTAAACTTCTTAAAGATATTTTTTCTTAAATCTCTGCAGCACTGTGCCCACATAGTGTAGGCAATTAATAAATGTTTGGGGAAAACTGAATAAATACATGATAGTGACCTGATCTGATTATTCATTTCATTTTCATATATTAAAGGGATTAATGAGTTAATAGGTTAAGATAGTATCATAGGTAGGTAAGATACTAAAATAAAAATTAAAGTAGTTCTCTAGAGAAAGCCAAAGAATTACCAATATCATTTCCTAAAGGAGTGATTTTAACTGCAGGAATTTCAAGCACTATTTTTGGCTGGTAGGGAAAAGATTTGACAGTAAGCTTTGCACTTGTAAAAGAGACCTCTTATCCATGGTTGACAGAACTATTGAGTATCCATCAAAATATGCTGGTATCTTTTTTTCTTCTCTGATTTAGATTTGTTTAAAATGTGAGAAAGAGATAATAAAGTAAGTTATAAAGAGGTGATATAACATAAAAGATGTGCTAGGCTTGGACTCAGAAAGACTGGAGTTCTAATTCTGCCTCAGACCCTTACTGTTGGACCTTGGGCATGTCACTTAACTTCTTTCAGATCATATTCCCATGTATAAAAGGGGGATAAGAACACTCACCTCACAGGGTTATAATAAAAATCAAATGAAATAATTTCTACCTGTCTAAACACTTCTCAGTCTCTTTTGCCAGGATTTCATCCTGGTCTTGCCTACTGATCCTGAGTAATCCTCAAGGTTCTACCCTTTCTTCTTTCCCTTTTCTTCTATTTCACTTGGTGATCTGATCTGCTCCCATAAATTGAATTATCTCCATGTTGATGATTCTCAGAACTACTTATCCATATGATTGGGGAAGTAGACTCTAAATGATTACTCTATTGCAAATACTAATAATAATGGAAATAGATCTTGATCAATGATATATGTAAAACCCAGTTGAATTGCTCATTGGCTATGGGAGGGGGGAAAGAAGAGAGGAGGGAAAGAATATGAATCATGTAACCATGGAAAAATATTCTAAATGAATTAAATAAATAAATGAATTTAAAATTTAATAAAAAAACAAAACAAAAAACCCTACTCATCCAGCCCTAACTTCTTCCCTATCTTCTAGTCTTTACATCTGCTGAAAATATTTTGGATTAGATGTACAGAAAACAGCTTAAATTCATTACATCCAAAACCAAAATCATTATCTTCCTTGCTAAGACCTGCCTCCTTTCTTACTTCCCCAATACTGGGAAGGGAAGTCCCATCCTTTCAGTTATCCTGGCTCAAAACCTAATAAACATCCTGGACTCCTCACTCTTTCTCACCCTGCTATACCTGGTCTGTTGTCAAGTCCTATTGATTCTAGTTTCACGAAATCACTTATATATGTACCCTCCCCTCCTACAACCCTATTATAGGCCTTTATCAACTCATACCTGGAGTACTACTGCAATACCTTGCTAGATGGTTTCTCTGCCTATTCCAGTTGTAAGAAATCAAGAAATCTCTGGACCATCATCCTGAGATGAAGATCCAGACTTTAATTGTAGAAATTAAAGCTGGAGGTCTCACCACACCCAGTCTATGGCAAAGACCCCATTCAGATGTACAATAGTCTGTTTTATAGGCTTTTGACAGTCAATAAATCAAATGTATAGAATATGCTACTAAAAAGGAAATATTTACTAAGAGAGTTAATAATTTCCAATACAAGATTTAAAACAGCAGCCCCCATTTGCTCTTATCCTTCTGGTGATTTAGCACCAATTAAGACTTCTTGTTTAGACATCAGAAAGATTTACAAATATCAGGGCCTCTGCTAACTGTCTCAATCTCTAGAGTGTATGGTTCATGTTATGACATAAGCGCCATTCAAAATTGCAGTTTGAAAGTAACAATAATAGAAAATATGAGAATGAATCTGATCAGGATACAATTTTCAATCATCTCTAATTGATAGTACAAATAGACTAACATAATCAGACAATTCACTCTTAAAGATAAACCAAAGGTACCTCTCTGAGCCATAAACTCTGAGGAACCTATAGTGAATATAAACCCTTCACAAATACCATCTTATAATAAATTCCCAATTTCTACTACTGATTCAATGACTGTTTCTGTTATCTTTACCAGGAATCAGTATTCATTCAAGCTGTGAACTTAACATTCTAAAGTAAATAACGGAAACTCTTAATTTTATTGGTAGCTATAATATTCTAATAATCTATACTATACCTATCTTTTCTACTACTATGATTAATATTACATTGTTATAGTTGATATCTTACACTTTCTAAAATCATAGCTGCAATTACCTACGTAAATATGTGATTTCTTGTTTTATAATCACTGATGTAAAAATAATAAAGGCAATTTCCTTTTCACAGTGGAAGTAAAAATAAAGGAAAAAGAAAAAAAGAAAACGTAATACCTTACCACAATAATTAGTTCATTTAAAGCCTGGGGACAATATATTGCCCTCTAAGGTCCAATTTTTTTTCCTCTTTGATTTAAGAAGATTAATTTAAGATAAAAAATTCTGAGTTCAGTAACTATCACTCTGAGTCCCCAGTTGGGAAAAATTCAAACATCAAGGCTTCTCTTACCTTAATTTTATTTCTATCTATAGTTAGTTCCTGACCTCTATATAATTGAGGCAAAATTCAGTTCACTGGAAACATTTAGGTAATGAAATAGCATCCATGGAAAGATGGCTTTAGGTGAAGTTGAGGAAAATGACAACCTTTTCTTGGGATTTTCCCTCATCCAGGATTCTCTTCCTCAGAGTCAAGGATTCTCTGTAGTATCTCTCTTCTTTGCCATAGCTCAGTCTACCCTTTGTTCCATGTTTACTCTAATCTCTCAAATCCATACATTCAGAATCTCCATAAGAAAAAAAAATCAGAGAGGGTATGGGGTATGGTAGATTGTCATCACTTCCTCTTCTATCTTAGAGTAAATACTAAGTATTGGTTCCAAGGCAGAAGAGCAGAAAGGGCTAGGCAATGGGAGTTCAAGTGACTTGCTCAGGGTCACACAATGAAAAGGAAATTGCCTTTATTATTTTTATATTAGTGATATAGAACAAGGAATCACATATAATCCTTTAGGTAGATAACTGCAGTTAGGATGGAAGAAAGAGTTGGACATAAAAGATATCAATTATGATAATGTAATGTTAACCAAAGTAAAGTAGAAAAGATAGATATAGTGTGGGATATTAGAATATTATAGCTACCAATAAAATTGAGTTTCTGTTATCAACTTTAGAGTGTAAAATGCACAGCTTAACTGAATCCTAATTCCTGATAAAGATAACAGAAACAATCATTGAATCAGTAGTAGAAATTAGAAACTTATTACAAGGACAAGATGGTGTTTGCTTTTGTGAAGGATTTATTTTCAATATAGGTTCCTCAAGAGTTTATGGCTCAGAGAGTTACCTTTGGTTTATCTTTAAGAGTGAGTTGTCTAATTATGTTAGTCTATTTGTACGTACTCTCAATTAGAGATGCCTGAAAATTATAACCTAATCAGATTCGTTCCCATATTTTCTGTTATTGTTACTTTCAAACTGCAATTATGAATGGTACTTGTGTCATACCATGAACCATGCACTCTAAAAGACTGATACATTTAACAGACACCCTGATCTTTGTAAATCTTTCTGATGTCCAAACAATTCTTAATTGGTGCTAAATCAGCAGAAGGATAAAAGCAAATAGGGGCTTCCTGTTTTAAATCTTGTATTGGAACTATTAACTCTCTTAGTAACTATTTCCTAAACTTTAGTAACATATTCTATACATTTGACATATTTAATCACTTATGTTAATTAACTGTTAAAAGTCTATAAAAAAAACTGTGAACATCCAAGAGATGTCTTTGCCACAGGATGAATGTGGTGAGACCTCAAAATCTATTTCACCCACAAATAAAAGGTGAATATTTTCAGCCCAGAATGATGGCTCAGAGACTTCTTTATTTCTTACAATAGCTAAGAAATGTCTGCATCCAGATTTGAACCCAGATACTCCATCTATAAGCCCAGCTCTCTATCCACTGAATCACCTAGATGCCCCCTTACATAGTTCTTTTCCATAATTCTAGGATCAGGAACAATGAGAAAAGATTTTAAAATGAAGGAGTAAGCAGACATAAAGAAGAAACAAAATTATTGTTATTTGAATATTATGTAGTATACTTAGAGAACTAGAGACAAAATACTAATTAAAATAAATAACAGTAATGTATCAATGAACTCATAAAAAGCATCAGTCTCTCTTTATATAATGAACAGACTCCAAAAGGATATAGAAAAGGAAACTACAAAAGGTACCACATAACTAGAAGTTGAACTCTAAGATAATATTTAGAATTTATATTAATACAATTATGAAACATTCTTTATAGAAATAAAGATAATTATTTGGAGAAATATTAATTACATACATGGTAGCATTGTGCAAACATAAAAATCATGATACTAAAATTATGTTATAGATTTAGTTCCATATCAAACTATCATAGGGTGACTTTATAGAACTAAAAAACAAAAACAAAACACTCTGAAATAGTAAATTAGGATCTGATAAACTCAAGTAGAGCAACTACTGAGACAGGATTTCCCTTTTTGAAAAAAAAAAAAAAAGGTTTCTCATATAATGAATACTATTGGTTTTATACTAATAATTGTCGTAATAACATTAATAGCAAAGTTCCACGGAAAACTATATTTTAAGAGGAGTTAAATTTAGACCAGTATTTTTTACATATAGTACAGAAGCTCCAAATTGATACATAGTTCATACCATAAAAGAAAAAAAATAGAGGAGCTATCTTTCATAACTGGTTAGATAAAGAACTACTAACTAAATAAGAGGTAGAGGTGTTCATTGAAGTGACTAGGTAGTGAAGTTGTTAGAGTATTAGACTTAGGGAGTAAAAGATCTAAGTTTGAAATCTGCTTCAAATACTACCTGTGGGATCAAGGCAAGTCACAACTTCTTTCTGCCTCAGTATCCTCATTTGTAAAATGTGCATAATAAATAGCATCTCTCTAATATAGTTATTGTGAGCATCAAATGAGAAATATGTAGAGCACTTCATAAACCATGAAATGCTATATAAATGTTAATTATTATTGTATTCAATTAAATTCATCAATTACTTACTATATGCCAGGAACTGTGGTAAGAACTGGGAATATGAGAGGCAAAAAATATTCCCTAACCTCAAGGAATTTACAATCTAATAGGGGAAATGATAGAAACAAATACAGGATAAATAGGAAATAATTAAGAGAGAAAGGTTATAGAGTTAAGAGTTAGCTGGGGGGGCAGCTGGGTAGCTCAGTGGATTGAGAGCCAGGCCTAGAGATGGGAGGTCCTAGGTTCAAATCCAGCCTCAGACGCTTCCCAGCTGTGTGACCCTGGGCAAGTCACTTGACCCCCATTGCCTACCCTTACCACTCTTCCACCTATAAGTCAATACACAGAAGTTAAGGGTTTAAAAAAAAAAAAAAGAGTTAGTTGGGCAAGGTTTCCTGTAGAAGACAGTATTTTAGTTGAGACTTTGCAGGAAGCCAGGGAGGTCAACAGTCAGAGCAGAGGAGGGAGAGTGTTCCAGTCATTGAGGAAGACAGAAAATACCCAGAGCTGAAAGATGTAATGTCTTATTCTTGAAATAGCCAGGAGTCCAGTGCCACTGAATTGAAGAGTATATGTTGTGGAGTAAGAAGTAAGAAAATTGGAAAGCTGAAGGAGCTAGATTATGAAGGGCTTTTAAATACCAAGAAGAAAATTTTATATTTGCTCCTGGAGGCAAAAAGAACGAGGTGGGGTGGGGAGAGGGTGTGACATGATCAGATCTGTGTTTTAGGAAAATCACTTTAGTGAGTAAACTGAGAACAGACTGGAGTGGGGAAATATGAAGCAGGCAGATTCATAGGTAATCTACTGCAAGGAACCAGATGTGTAGTGATGAGGGTTTGCATTAGAGTGGTAGCAAAGCCAAAGGAAAGAAGAAGGGATATTCAAGAGGTGTTGCTAAGGTGTAATCAGCAGGCCTTGGCAACATCTTGAATATGAGGAATATGGAGAGATAGTGAGGACACTAGGATGACTGTTTAGTTTTAAGTTTGAGGAACTTGGAGGATGGTGTTGCCCTGGGCAGTGATAAGGAAGATAGGAGGAGGAAAGGGTTATCTACTTTTTTGTTTTATTTTATTTTGCATAAGATCTAGACATCCAATTTGAAATGTCTGAAAGAGATTGAGACCGGAAAGGTAGATTTTAGAATTATCAGCATGTAGTAATTAAATTTCTGGGAGTTGATAAGATCACCTAGTGAAGTAGTATCCAGAGAGAAGAGAAGAGGACTCAGGACATAACCTTGAAGGACACCTATGGCAAGAAGGCATGATTTAGAAGAGGATCTTTCAAAGGAGATAGAGATGGAGTAGTCAGAAAGGAAGGAGGAAAACCAGGAGAGAGCAGGGTTCTTGAAAAGCTAGGGAGAAGACAAGACATCAGTACAGAGCAGGGGTTGGCAATGTATGGTTCTCGAGTCATATCTGGCTCTTTCAAGGGCCAGATATGGATTTTTCTGCAGGAGCCATAAAGTCAATTTTTTTTCAGGTGCTGTTACAGGAGCGTGCATTGTGAGCACTGTATGGCTCTCACAAAATCACATTTTAAAAAATGTGGCATTTATGGCTCTCATAGCCAAAAAGGTTGCCGACCCCTGGTGCAGAGAGTGATCAACTATGTCAAAGTCTTCAAAGAGGTCAAGGAGAATAAGGACTGAGAAAAGGCCATTGGATTTGGCAATTAGGAGATAATTTAGGTGGAAAGATAAAATCAGAAGCCTTTTGTAAAGGGTTAAGAAGAGAGTGAGAGAAGAGAAAGTGGAGAATTGTATTGTAGAGAATCTTTTGGGGGTGTTTAGCCACAAAGAGAAGAAGAGAAGTAGGGCAATAATTTGTAGGGACTGAAAGATCAAATGAAAGTTTGGAGATCTGGGTATATTTGTAGGCAGTATGAAAAGCACTAGTAGAGGGAAGATATTGAAATTAAATGAGAGAGTGAGGATGAAGGGAGTGGGGAGGATCTGTTGGAGGAGATGGGATAGACTGGGATCACTTGGATAGGTAGAAGGGTTAGCTTTAATAAGGAGAAGTCCACTTTACCATGTGAAAAAATAAAGTAACAGTAAAGAGATTGGCAGCAGACATTGATAGAAGACGGGGAAGTGGGGAAAAGAGAGTTCCTCATAGAAGATAAAATGGAATCAATTATGAAAAAATGGAATTTTTTGCAGACAATGAAATTAGAATTCTAAGAATTAATAATTAACTGGGAAAATAACTTGTAGCAAATTTTCCTGGTAAAAGTTTCATATCCAAAAGAGAGATTTGATAGAAATATATAAAAATAAAAATCAGTCCCTAGAAAGAACCTGTCAAAGGACATGAATAGGCAGTTTTTAATTGAAGAAATTCAAGCTATGAGTAACTACATGAGAAAATGTTCCAAATCACTAATGCTTAAAAAAATGTAAATAAAAACAACTCTGAGGATGTATCTTACATTCATCGTATTGGTAAAGATAACAAAAAGAGGAAAATGATCATTGTTGGAGGGACCTCAGAGAACAAGCACCTTGATGTTTATTGGTAGAAAGATACATTTGTCCAACCATTTGGAAAATCAATTTGGAACTACTGTATTCTCTAAAAATCACTAAAGTAAAGTTTATATAGTGGTTACTACCAATAATACTACTACTAGATCTGCATCTCAAAGAGATTTAAAAAAAAGAACCTATGTTCTTTTATGTACAAAAATATTTATAGCCACTCTTTTTGAGGTAGCAAAGACCTGGAAATTGAGGGGATGTCCATCAAATTGGGAATGGCTGGGGGCAGCTGGGTAGCTCAGTGGAGTGAGAGTCGGGCCTAGAGACAGGAGGTCCTAGGTTCAAACTTGGCCTCAGCCACTTCCCAGCTGTGTGACCCTGGGCAAATCACTTGACCCCCATTGCCCACCCTTACCACTCTTCCACCTATGAGACAATACACCGAGGTACAAGGGTTTAAAAAAAAAATGATAAAAAAAAAATTGGGAATGGCTGATCAAGTTGTGATATATGATAGTGACAGAATACTATTATGCTATAAGAAAGGATGAACAAGATGCTCTCAGAAAAATCTGGACTGATTTACACTTAACTGATACAAAGTGAGCATTATATATAATCCAAGAGAATATTATACATAGTAACAGCAATACTCTATAATGATCAACTGTGAATGACAACTATTCTCGGTAATACAGTGATCTAGGATTTATGATGAAAAATCTCCAGAGAATGAACTGATGGTGTCTGACTGCAGATTAAAGCCTACTTTTGTTATTACTTTCTTTATTTTTCTTGTTTTTTTTTTCTGTTTTCTTTCACAATCTGGCAAATATGGGAAATACATTTTGCATGACTGCATATGTATAACCTATATAAAATTGCCTTCTGAATGAAGGAGGAGGGCAGGGAGGGAGGAAGGGAATTTAGAACTCAAATTTTTAAAAAATGAATCTAAAAAGTATTTTATGTGTAATTGGAAAAAATAATATTTTAAAAAAGAATAAAGTTTTGCCATGAAACACTGAACACCCATTGTGATGAAAATCTATAAATTCGTTAATAGACTCAGTCAGTGACTTCAGCAGCATTGAGTAGCTCTCCCTTTTTCTCCTTTCTCACTGTCACACTCTCATTATCACCCAAATGGACTTCTACAAGAGCCACTTCTTGTATTTTTACAGCTCTCTTTTATGCCTCCAAGTCATAATTCATGTAAATTCTCAGACTAGTGCTCCTTATGTATAAATATTGCCATACCACTCCCCTACATAAAGATCTCTAGTGGCTCCTCATTATGTATATAAAGGAAAATTCAACTCCTCGGCTTTTTTTCTGTCCTTTTGCACAAGTTAGTCTGAATATAACTGTGAGATCTCTTTATCATCTCTGATAATCTGATAAGGACAGTTTAGTTGATAAGGAAATAATGGGACACCCAGATCTTTTACCTCATGCTTCCAGCTCTGTCTCCAGGAGCATGAAGTTTATTATATATGTTTCAAGACTCATTTCACACAAAAGAACCCCCCCCCCCGAAACTTTGCAGATGCACAGAAATTACAAACTATGTCATACCAAAACACAAAAAGTCTCATTGGCTTCAGAACAGACCAAGGCCAAGGCTGAATTTTGACTGGATTCTTATCAGAAAGCCAAGTTGGGGAGTATTCCTCCCAGGGTCAAATTGCCCCTGCTAAGGTTTTGGCCTTGGCTATATCAGGCAGCTGCATTCCTGGTCAAAGGGGAATAGTGTTAACCCTTTAAATCAGGTTTGCTAGGAACTTAAAGCTTTTCAATAAGGCCACAATACTTTTCAACAAGAAATCACAAGGATCACAAAAGGGGTCAAAAGAGGAGTCTCAGATTTTTATCTATTCTCTTATTGGCTTCCCACGTGTAACTTTCTAGTCTATCCTCTCCACACATTCTCTGCTCCAAACTAAGTATGCACTATACCCATACACCTCAGTGCATTTGCTCAAGCTGTTAGTCCCTTTTCTTCCTTGGTCTATTGAATACATTTTTTTGAGTTAAATTCCTCACTGAAGTCATGAAACCTTTCTTGACCCCTGTCCTCTGAATCTGAAGTAACAAGAAAAGGTAATGCTTATTAACATGTGTTATTAAGGATTTCAAAGCACTTTAGATTCATTATCTCATTTGATCTTTAAATAAGCTCCTCAAACTTCACATTGTACTTTGTTTTTGTACATCTCTACATTACTTATTATGTAATAGTCAGCTCATACCAGCTCCTGGAAGGTGATGGTTAATTCTCAGTGTAAGCATTTACATCTTGGAAATCAGCAAACAATACAAATCAGGACTCAATTTATTGTTTTGTTGATTTTCTATCTTTTTTAAAATGATGGAGAAAATGGCAATAAAGCAGATTAAACTTAAAAGTGTGTCCTGCATTTTTAGAGGCCTGATTCATACACATTTGCTAACACACGCCTGATTATGCCTTGATGGGTTGGTATCTCATCTCTTTCCTAGATGCTAAACTCCAGGAGGTCAAGAATTATATCTTATTTGAAATTTTAATTTGTATAAGTAGACACTTAACAAATATTTATTGCTGGAGACTGTTTTTTAACTCTAGGGTCCTAGGACAAATCTCAGATCATACTGGCAACCTATCGTTGGAATCATATAACTTTAAAATAAAAGTTTCCCATCACTGGGGAATGAGAAGCAGCCACAATCATGGTGTAATCTTCACCATTCCTTTAAGGCAGAAATATCAATGTAGAAACAAAACCATGGTAACAACTATATATACAGCAAAGGAAAACAAAATTTCAAATTGATTATATCCAAAAAATATCCCATTCTGCCACTGAAACCATCCTTTTCATTCTTTCTTATGGACAATAACATTATATATGTTATCATTTACTTAGCCATTCCATAATTGACAAGTATTCTCCCCTCTCCTGTCAATTTCCAGTTCTTTGGTATAACAAAATCCCAACACCAAATGCTACATTTTTTAATACACAAGTCCTTCAACTCTAACTTTTCTAAAATTCTGTTTAGGTTTCTAACTTAGTTCTTGTTTAAATTTCATTACATTAATCTAGTTCTGAATGGGATTAATTGGGTTTTACTTTCTTCCCCTCCTGAAATCATCGAATGTGTATTATTTATTAATATTCTTTTTGGCAGTTTGAAGTATTTTTAATTTGACCCAGAAGCTCTGGATTTTGACTATGATGTTCCTGGGAAGTTCCATTTTAGGTCTGCTTTTGGATGACCAATGGATTTTTTTTTCTTTGTTAATCAGTTGATAAACATTTATTTATGCCTACTATTTGCCAGGTTCTCTGCTAAGTACTAGAGATACAAAGAAAGCAAAACAGACTGTCCATGTATAATCTAATGTGGGAGAGAATATGCTAACAAATATGTACAAAAAAGCAATTTGCAAGATAAACAGGAAAGAATCAACAGCAGAAAGGTAGTAGAATGAATGGCTTCCTATAGAAGTCATCCAAAAGCAGACCTAAAATGGAACTTCCCAGGAGCATCATAGGCAAAATCCAGAGCTTCTGGGTCAAATTAAAAATACTTCAAACTGCCAAAAAGAATATTAATAAGTAATACACATTCACCGATTTCAGGAGGGGAAGAAAGTTTTCAGCTGGGAATCAAAAGAAGCCA
This sequence comes from Gracilinanus agilis, assembly GCF_016433145.1. Lineage (NCBI taxonomy): Eukaryota > Metazoa > Chordata > Mammalia > Didelphimorphia > Didelphidae > Gracilinanus > Gracilinanus agilis. The sequence goes on along the minus strand of NC_058130.1, from coordinate 281,835,168 downwards.
GACAAGCCAGAAGGCAGAGATGAAGAGGGAGAACATTCCAAAAAAATACCAAGAATACAGCTAGGTGTCTCAGTGGACTGAGAGCCTCACCTAGAGATGTGAGGTCCTTGGTTAAAATCTGGCTTTGAACACTTCTAGCTGTGTGATCCTGGGCAAATCACTTAACCCCCCGTGCCTAGCCCTTACAACCCTTCTGCCTTGGAATCAATATATAGTATCAATTCTAAGATGGAATATAAGGGTTTAAAAAAAAAAAAAGAAAAGGAAAATTCAGACTCAAGAAATTAAGTGTCTTGTTCATGTTACAGCTATGAAGCCAGTGTCACTAGAATACAAAGTATATGGTAGAGAACTAGAGTCCTAAGGTACAAGAAGACCGGAAGAATGGGAGGACATCCAGCTATGAAGGGCTTTGAAAGACAGAAGATTCTGTATCTTATCCTGAAAGCAAGAAAGAGTCACTGGCATTTACTGAGTAAGGAAGTGGTTAGATCTGCACTTTAGGAAAATCATCTTAGTGGCTGAAAGAAGGATGGACAGGAGTAGGGAGAGACATGAAGTAGGCAAAACTACTAGGAATCTATTGCAATAGTCCAGGCCTGAGGTGAAGCAGGCCTGTACCTTAGGGGTGGCAGTGTCAGAGGAGAAAAGATGGCATATTCAAGAGATAACGCAAAAGTGAAATCAACAGGTCTTAGCAATTAAAAAAAAATTGAATATGGGGTGGGAAGGATAGGAGAAATAGGGGTTTTGAGATCTTGCCTTCTATAGTCATTCTTTGGACTAGACAGGTTTATTGATGATTTCTGGTAATAGAATATCTTGTTTTTTGTTTTTTTTTAGGTCAGATAGATTCTTAGATTACTTCTTATTGATCTATTTTGCAGGTTAGTTATTTTTTTAACATCTATGCTTTATCTTTTCCTAGTTTTGAAAGTTTTAGTCGTTGATTTTTGTTTTAATATACCTTGTTGTCTGGTAGAATTGTTGCTTTCTATTTGGCCATTTCTCATTTCTAGGGAGTTCAGTTTTTGAGTAAGGTAACATTTTCTATTCTAAGTTATTAATTTTCCTTGTCTTTCTTTCCTATCCTAGCTATCGTTTCTTCTAACATTAAAATTTGTGTCTCTTATTTTATTTTTCCCAATTACTTCTGAGGTTATCTGTCCATTTTTTATGGACTTACTTTTTTCTTGCGGCTTCTCTCAGTCCAATGTACTTCTTTTTTGTAACTAGCATTTTCTTCTGTTTACTTCAATCTCCAACTTCAATTTCTGTATTGGGGCTTTGTATTCAGGTCAGACTCTGCTCCCTCTTGTACTTTGGATGATGTGGACATGTTCTGTTTAAACCTAATCCTAGACAGAGGGGCTACCATTAAGTGCCCATCCTCCACTTCAGCAGTCCTCCTGCAAGACCATGTGAGTGATTCATTTTCTCCTTCTGTGGCTCAATCATGGTCTTCCTAGGCACAAAGGTTTCTGGGCACTGAGATTGCACTATCTCTTCCTCTGGGTTAGATCAGTTGACTGGGATCTAGAATGGGCAAGAATTGCCTAGATGTTGGGTTAGACACAGACTGTTTGGGCACTGCTCCTGTCCTCTCTTCTGCAGTAGTTCAGAAAGTGAGATGTCTCAGCCCTTAGACAGAGGCTAGTCTCTTTATGTCTCCTTTAGAGGCATAGCTGTGGACAGCCCAACCTGGGTCCTGAGCCCTTTCTCCTGAAGTGACTGGGGTATGATCTGTATGGTTGCTAGTTTTCCCCTGTCTCTTGCTCTGGTTTGCAGTGCTTGAACTCTTCCTTCTACCGGGCTTATAGCTGTCTCTTTTTTTGTTTTACTCATCAGTATTTATCCTGAGGCATTTTGAAAGACTTACTGGCATGCTTGTAGGGATCTATCTATTCACTACCATCTTCCCACTATCTAGATCAGGGGTTGGCAACATATGGTTCTGGAGCCATATCTGGCTCTTTTGAGGGCCAGATATGGCTCTTTCTGCAGGAGCCATAAAGTCAATTTTTTTTCAGGCGCTGTTACAGGAGCGCGTACTGTGAGCACTGTATGGCTTTCACGAAATTACATTTTAAAAAATGTGGCCTTTATGGCTCTCCCAGCCAAAAGGTTGCCGACCCCTGATCTAGATGGTTAGAGATTTAAGGGGAAATGAAAGATTCAAGAAAATCAAGGTGTAAGAACTGAATTGATGAATTCCCTAATCTCAGTGGTATGAAGTATATATTGCATAAATATTTGGAAGTAGGCAAAACAACAGAAGATGCATCCCTACTAAATCTATAGGTGAATAATGCCAAGAAAGCAATTTCTATAATATCTCAGTAGAAATTGGGGGTGTGGAATGGAAGTATTCGAGGAGAAGGGATGTGACATTGGGATTAAGGGAGTAGATTTTGCCCCAGAGAAGGGTATGGGGTGCTACTAAAGGGCAGTTTCCTGGAGAAAATTTGGGACATTAGGATCTTGAGATGGGAGGATTTGATCATTGGGAGGCTAAGTTATCTGAGAGTGTTGTGCCATCCCATTTCCTAGGAGCAGCCAACACCTAGAATAGTGAGGTGAATAAAGGCAGAGAGAGAGAGAGTATTGAATGAACTTTGGAATGGGGGCTAATAAAGTTAAAGGTAGGGAATAGAATTTGGCCTCACAATTAGAGACACTGGGTCACTCCTAATCAACAACATTGTTCCCTCATGAATTGTTATTTCTAAGTGAAGCATATCAGAAATAGCAGAAAATAAGGAAGTATAGGACATGATATACAAAGGCAATTGCATGGCAGTTTGAGACAAGAGGGAGTTCAGACTAGGTACTTCAAACGTTTTCCCTTCATGAGGAACACAAGAGTGAAGAGGAGTTGGATTCATGAACCAAGAATCAGAAGAAAGAGAAATAATAATAATGATCATGATGGCATTTATATAATGACTACTGTGTACCGGGAACTTTACAAACATTAATTATCTCATCTGTCACAGCAACTGTGCAAGGTAGAGTTTTTTTTTTTTATAGTTGGGGAAACTGAGGTAAACAAAAGTTCAGTGACTTGCTCAAGGTCTCCTAGTTACTAAATGTGTGAAGTCACATTTGAAATCAGATCTTCTTGACAGGAACACAGAAAAGAAAAAAGTCATAGGAAAGAGTATAGTAAAATGAAGTTACCAAAATGTAAAGTTGGAAGTGTCAAAATGTGTTTTTGGGGAGAACATAACTGATTCAATTTTGTGCTCTTTTTATTGTTATATTTCTTTTTCTGTGTGACAATTGTGTAAATAGAATTAACTCTAGCCATTCATAGTAAAAAATCTACTCATCCTAGCCGTAGAAATGATGTAATTCCTCACCTTTCTTAGTGGGGAAGTTTGACGAGTTACCCACACGTGACAATAAGTAACAAATTAAGAACAAGGGACTGCCCCTTGGGCAGTCCAAATCAATGTAGAGACTGCCGTTTGTCCACTTGAATTAGAGGTAAACCCACAGGAAGTGACGAAAGACACTATCTCTTTAAGTAAGTTGGTTACTTCCTGTGGAGGCAGTTCCCGCCCTGAACTTGGTGCTGACAGACCTCTCCTGAGACCACAGACAGCTTCTACTCTGTATTGTCACGTGGGTAAGTTAGGCTGACTTCCTTGGCCTACCTACGCCGCTTCCAAACTCTGCCTTAAGCAGGGTTGCTGGGCCTTGTGGCTTGCAGCTTCATTTATTTAGCCTTTTAACCTTCTCTCTCGTCCAGGCCTGACCAGGCCATGACTAGCCTCTCCCTTTCTCTTTATTTCTATACTTTTACCTTCCTAGTTGTAAATAAACTTGCCTAAATCCAATGCTGACTTGGGTCTGATTTAATTACGGAATCAATCTGAACTGTTGATTCCTGGTGGCCACGTTTTAAATATATATCTATAAAATACCTAAATTTCCCTCTTACACAATGAATGTATTGAATGTCTCCTTCAGTATCTCTTTTCCCCCAGTCACTTTTTGTGGTACAGTTGTTTTTAGTGGTGTCCAGCTCTTTGTGACCTTGTTTGGGGTTTTTTTGACAAAGATACTGGAATGGCTTGCCATTTCCTTATCCGTTTTATTGATGAGGAAATTGAAGCAAACAGGTTTGAATGTCCAAGGTCACACAGGTAATCCAGATTTGAACTCAGAAAGACAATGAGTCTTCCTGATTCCAGGCTTGGCATTTTATCCTTTGTGCCACCTAGCTGCGGCAATCACCTTTACAGTTACAAAAGATAATTATATATAATGTTAAATAGTTCCCAGGAACAAATCCACTTTTCTTATCCTTTTTAATCAAGCATATATTAGGAGCTTAACAGGCCTTATTGTTCCTTCATCTGGTATAAAAAGCTATGCTAAAAGCATTTGTAACAACTTAAGTATCTTTTCTTTTTTACTAAAAATGAATCTTTTCCTTTATCTACCTTGATGTCCTATCTGATTTCACCCAAAGCTGCTTTGTAAACCTGCCCTTCCTGATCCTAACCAAACTGGTCATGTAGTACAGGAGAAGAAACCATAAACATATTTTTATGTCATACATTGTGAGACATGCAAGTCCATCACCTATTGTGTATCATACTCTTGAGTGGATAAACTACAAGTGTACCTGTGCCAGTTTACAAGGTTCTGGAAAATTCTTGCTACAAAATGGTGGTAAAGAAGAAAGTTTTAGAACTAAATGCTTAAGTGCACAGGGAAAGAAAATGAAAAAAGAAAGGGAGAAACATAAATATAAGAGAAACTAACAATTTATGTAATTCCACCTACCTAATTGTGTCGGGTACATTAAAAAAATAGCAAAAGTCCTACTTTGATGCATCAAAGTAACCTAGGTTTCTCAAACTTTTGGTCCACTGAGAACAAATTTTGGTAGGTTTAATCAAGCAGGAAAGGCTTTAAGTGCAGACTTGGTTTATAAGCTAAATCTCTGTTCCCCAAGTACCACCCTAAAAGATAGCCACCATATAGTGAATTTTTTCAGCTACACAATTTCAATAATCATTTAACGAGCCAAAGAAGGTTTGTAATTTGAAATAAAGCTCTTCCTTGAAAATAAATTTAACAAATACTCACTAAAAAGTACTCCAAATCATCCACTTTCTAGTCTATCTTCTTCCTGTTACACAGCATCACAAACTTACTGCAAAAATCACAGACTACAGGTATAGTAAAAGCAGTGCAACATAAATATCCTAGTGAGTAAATCAAATTGGAAAAAGAAATGGTACTACAAACAATCTTCTACATTTACTGGGTTAAGGGATTTTAACAGTATTTTCCCAAATTTTTCTGATATCAAGGTTATTGCCATTTTGATAGTTTTTTCAAATATGTGTGGAGATGAATGTGATTCTCGGTTTTCCTTGGATCACAGAGTTCATAGCTTTAGAAGTAAAAAAACTTAGAGGAATCTCATTTTACAGATAAGGAGACCGAGAGGTTAACTAACTAAAGTCCTGTAGCTTGTGTCTATAATGGGATATAAACCCAAATATTCCCGATTCTATCCTGCACACTACTGCAGCACCATATTGCCTTTCCAAAGGAAAAATCTTAAGTTTCATTAAAAAAACAAAAACAAAAAACAAGCTATACATCTAACCGAAGATCGTTAATCATCAAGAAACAAATCATTTATTCTGGGCAGATTTCATATGACAAATTTTCTGATATATTTGACTGGTGATGTTTATTACATTACAATAAATATCTACCTATTCCATATTCAAAGTATTCACAATCCAGCCATCCCAGCTTCAGTTTCAGCTATTGTGCTGGTGTTCATTTGCTTTTCTTTCACGCTGCTTAGAAGACTAAGTCAAGAAAGTGGAAGATAATACTGGATAGTGTCCAATAAGAGTTCTAACACGTAATTGTGAACAGACTTAAAAGAACTGACAAGTACTCTTCCCCCCACCCCATGCACTCCTTTTTACAGGTATGTAAGGGAGAAGTTTAAGAAAAGCAACTGAGCTAACCACTTAAATAGGAAAATAATATGTACTCGAAAAAAGAATCAGCTAGGATAGGGGTATCATGGTTCTAAATTATTCGATTTTTATGGGAAAGGAAGGATTACATAAATAGGATTACAAAGCGATCTCTTTCTTGTGGAGTTGGGAGCCCTCCTCCCCACCCCCCCAATCCCTTTTCCCTTCCCCTACTCACTGCTTGAAAGGGTCGTGAAAAGGTAGGGCCAACCACTCCCCGTGCATATCGTGCATATAATCTACCATCTCCTCCGGGGTTCGGTCGGAGGAGATGAAGACTATTTCGAAGGGGGCAGGCGGATGGGTCTCTTCCACCAGTTCAGTATAGAAGTCACAGAGGAGCGGGGTGAAGTCCCTGCAAGGGGAGCACCAGCCTGCGGAGAAGTACAATCCCACCACCTTATTCTGCAGCACTTCCTCGGGCTCTACGGTGTCTCCATCCTTGTTGACGAGGATCCGCCCGCTAAACACGTCGGCCATCCTCACTCTCGCACCGCGTTCTTTCTGCTACTGCTCTCTCTGCCTAGGGGAGCCAGAGAATGCGCTAGGGATGTTTCTCCTTTCTCCTGGGAGACTAAATGCTGAGGCAAAAACGTTGCTGAGTGATGAGAAGAGAAGCCCAGCTAAAGAGGGAGTGCGTGTGTGCTTTCCTCCAGTCCCACAACTAAACAGATCTTGCTCCAGGAAGTTAAGCTCCAAGATCTTGCTGTGTCACTTTAGGAGTGGATAATTTTCTTGGCTCCTAAACTTTCCTTCACGCCCACACACCGCTAATTACCTCCTCATCCACCCCATCCACACTTTTAAATAATGAGATTGGTTAGCTCTCACCCCCTTTGCTAAAGGACTCCCTCGCTCCTCGGTTCCCAAGTCCAGCAAAAACTTAACAGTTGTCCAGTAAACACTGAAAAATCCAGCCCAGACAGCTACTGTCCTTATGAGAGTGGGTGGGCATCACTTTTCCCTTCAGGCTTCGCTCCAGTAACTCTCCTGGCCTTCATTTTTCCTGTTGGTTCTCCAGAGAAATAAGCAACAGAAAGACCAGGTACAAGCTATGGAGCTTATGGCTGAGTTATGTATGAACTGAGAGAAAACAAACATAGATGGAGGGGGGAAGGCTGCAGGAGAATGAGTTTCCGAAGAAAGTCTAGAGAATCCTATTTAGTGCTTCTTAAAAAAAGGAAAGAAGAAAAAGAAAAAAGAGGGGGCAGGTAGGTAGCTCAGTGGATTGAGAGCCAGACTCAGGGATGGGAAGTTCTGGGTTCAAATTTGACCTCAGACACTTCCTAATTCTGTAAGTCACTTAACCCCCATTGCCTAGCCCAGTGGTTCCCAAACTTTTTTGGCCTACCACCCCCTTTCCAGAAAAAATATTACTTAGCTCCCCCTGGAAATTTTTAAAAATTTTAATAGCAATTAATAGGAAAGTTATATATATATTAATGTTTCTACCTTTTTCATAAAATATAATAAAGGTGTAAATTAGAAACATTGAACTTTGAAATTATGAAACTATTTATGAACTCAGAATAGAATTTAATATATTTAATATAATACAAACAGTTAAAACATTCCAAATCATCTTAATGAGAAAGATGAACCTGGTATGCTGCTACCAATTTAGCAACCCTCAGCTCTATTTTTGTCAGCAGTGATCTTAAATCACAGTGACTATTTGCAGTTGGTTTCTTTTTTTTGTTAATAAATTGGTTACACTTCCAAAATCCACCTGTGGCCATCACTGCTTCACCTGGATTGCTGCAGCACCACCAGGAGGTGGTGGCACCAACTTTGGGAATCACTGGCCTAGCCCTTATCACTCTTCTGCCTTAGAACCAATACATGGCATTGATTCTAAGACAGAAGGTAAGGGTTTAAAAAAAAAAGAAAAAGGGGAAAGCGGAAGGAAGGAAGGAAGGAAGGAAGGAAGGAAGGAAGGAAGGAAGGAAGGAAGGAAGGAAGGGAAGGGAAGGAAAAGAAGGAAGAAGGAAAGAAATTACATTTATGAAACTTTCTGGAACAGAAACGCATGTTTGCTTTTCCAGGGCCACTTTCAGGTCCTAGGAATGGGGGATGGATGTCCCTAGGCAGAACATAGAGTCCAAAGTTCACATCCAAGGGAAAATGTTGGAGCTGGAGGGAAAGTAAACAGAACCCCATCTGCTGTCCCTCTGGAGGTACCTTTTCATCACAGCATCCACAAAAGTAGAGAAAGGCTTGGAGCTGGGGAATGTTGTTTGGAAGGGTTGCTACTTTTTGTTTATTGATGGTTGGTTAGTTTACTTTTCTTCTGTCTGATAAAGGCATATTACATATTCAGCAGCCTATGTAAGAAATTATTCTGTTCTGATTCTGGAGGAAAACAACTTCTTCAGTGTTTGGTTTTGTTTTTTTTTAACCCTTACCTTCCATCTTGGAGTCAATGCTGTGTTTTGGCTCTAAGGCAGAAGAGTGGTAAGGGTAGGCAATGGGGGTCAAGTGACTTGCTCAGGGTCACACAGCTGGGAAATGTCTGAGGCCAGACTTGAACCTAGGGCCTCACGTCTCTAGGCCTGGCTCTCAATCCACTGAACTACCCAGCTGCCTCCTTCTTCAGTGTTTGATTACTATTGAACATCATTCAGCATCACTATTCCCTACTTTCCCTTCTAATCCCATCCAGCCAAATTCAGAGAATTCTATATTTTGTAAAAATCCACAGCCACTGCTGCAGCTGGGAAAGTAGTAAGTAAGCTCTTCTTTTCTTTCTCTACAAACAAAACCAAGGCATAGAGTAGCAAGCAATCTATTTCTTACTTTAGGTAGAAAGCAGAGTTTCTTCTTTAATAAACTTTAGGATACAAGGCAAGGCATGCAGAAAAAAAACTGGACAACTATTGGAAATAGCCTTTTAGAGAAAAATTATCCTAGGACAAGTAGCAGTGGCTCTAAAATAGGTGGCTCCAACCATAGTACACCCCTTGGTGGAAAGGTCCCAAATTCTTGCTGTCCACAACCCTGGGTGAGGTCTGAGCCAAATTAAAATGTAATTAGGAAATATTTAACAAAATAAATAAAAATATACTAAAACATAGTTAGCATTATATTTTTATTTCATTAAATATTTCCCAATTACAAGTAAAAATTTTTTTAACAATTTTTTTAAAATTCTGAGTTCCAAATTATTTACTTCCTTCCTGATGTTCCTTCCACCTTGAGAAGTCAAGCTATTTGATCTTGATTATATATGTGAAATCATTAAAACACATTTCCATATCAGCCATATTACATAAGAAAAGACAGATAAAATAATAAAAATAAACTTGTAAAAAGTATGCTTCAATCTGTATTCAGAATTCACTATTTCTTTCCCTGGAAGTTGATAGTACTTTTCATAATGGGTTCTTTAGAATTTTCTACAATCATTGTATTGATGAAAGTAGTTAAGATAATCCTTTTAATACTGCTGTTACTGTGTAGAATGTCCTGGTTCTGGTCACTTCACTTTGAATGAGTTCATATAAGTTTTCCAAGTTTTTTTGAAACCTTCTTGCTCATTGTTTCTTCAATATCATTTGACCAATTACCAACTGGAGAATGGTTCCTCATATTTGCTGTAAAAGGTCCTTAACCCCCCCCCCCCCCCCACTGTTTTCCTGCTTTACTTCTAATCTTGGCTGCATTAAGTTTTGTTTGTCCAAACCCTTTTTAATATATTTTTATCAAATAGATCAAATGATCTATTTTAATTTCCATAACCCTCTCTACCATTTGATCATAAACTCTTCTTCTGAAAGGTACATTTTTCCCATGCTCCCCTAATTTACTTATATCACTCTTTATGTCTAAATAATTAATCCATTTTTACCTTATCTTGGTAGATGGTATGAGATGTTTGTCTATGCCTAGTTTCTTGAAAACTGCTTTCTAGTTTGCCCAGAAATTTTTGTTCAATGTTAAGTTCTTACCTTTGTCTCTTTTTCCAAATAGTTTATGCAACATTGGGAAAAATTGTTCCTTAAATGTTTGATAGAATTCACTTATAAAAATATCTTATCCTGGAGAATTTTTACTTAGGGAGCTCATTTATGGCTTTTTTATTTCTTTTTTTCTAAGATAGAGTTCTTTAAGTATTCTATTTTTTCTTCTGTTAAGCTGGGCAGTTTATATTTTTATAAATATTCATCCATTCACTTAAATTATTGGTTTTACTAGCATATAATTGAAGAAAAGGGCAGTGTGGCACTGGAGAGAGCACTGAGCCTGGAATCAGGGAGACTCGAGTTCAGATCTGAACTCAGCCACTTAGTAGCTGTGTTACCCTGAACATGTCACTTAACCCTGTTTTCTTCAGTTTCCTGAAATGAGCTGAAGAAGGAAATGGCAAACCACTCCAGTATCTTTGCTAAGAAATTCCCAAGTAGGATCATAACAAGTCAGACATGACTGAAATGATGCAACAACAAATTAGAGAAAAACTCGTAATAATTGCTTTAATTTCATCTTCAGTGGTGGTACATTCATTCTTTTCATTTCTGATTCTAGTAATTTGTTTTTCTTCTTTCTTTTTAAAAATCCAATTAACCAATGGTTTACCTATTTTATTGTGTTCCCCCACATAAAACCAGTTCTTAGTTTTATTAGTTCAATGTTATTTTTGTTTTTTACTTTTGATTTTATTAATCTCTCCTTTGATTTTCAGGATTTCCATTGGGGATCTTTGTTATTCTTTCAGTTTATTTAGTTGCATGCCAAATTCATTGACCTACTTTTCTTCTCTTTTAGAATTACAAATTTTCCCCCAAGCACTGCTTTGGTTGTATCTGGTGAAATTTGGAATATTGTCTCACTGTTTTCATTCTCTTCAATGAAATTGATTGTTTCTCTGATTTATTTTTTGATCCACTCATTCTTTAGGATTAGATTATTTGGTTTCCAATTAACTTTGTATCTGCACTTCCATGATCCTTTATTAAATTTTTATTATATTATCATCTGGAAAGGGTGCATTTAATACTTTTGCTTTTCTGTTCTTGGCTTTGAAATTTTTATTCCCTAATACATAGTCAGTTTTTGTAAGGGTGGCTTGTACAGCTGAGAAAGAAATAGAGAGTAGGTTTTTATTTTCCTTAGTTTTAGTTATCCTGGGTCAACTGTAATGGAGGTCCACCTGTAGAGCAACAATCAGTTTGCTTTGACTTTGACTTTGATTTTTAGGGTTTTGGCAGGGAGTGGGAGGTTGTGGAACTATTTGGTGCATGTATTTTAATATTGATACTATCTCATTGTTCTATGGTTACTTTTAGCAAAATGTAGTTTCCCTGTTGATTCCTTTTAACTAATTTTAACTAATTAAAATTAAATAGATAGGGGCAGCTGGGTAGCTCAGTGGAGTGAGAGTCAGGCCTAGAGACAGGAGGTCCTAGGTTCAAACCCGGCCTCAGCCACTTCCCAGCTGTGTGACCCTGGGCAAGTCACTTGACCCCCATTGCCCACCCTTACCAATCTTCCACCTATGAGACAATACACCGAAGTACAAGGGGTTGAAAAAAAAATTAAATAGATATATTTTTACTTTTGCTTTGTCAAAATCATGATTGCTACCTGCTTTTTTTTTTTTTTACTTCAACTGAAGCATAATATGTTCTTTTCCAGCTCCTTATTTTAACTGTGTGTATGTCTTTTGTTTCAAGTGTGTTTGTTGTGAATAACATGTTGGATTCTGGTTTTTAATCCATTTTGCTATACACTTCTGTTTTATAGGTGAGTTCATCTCATTCACATTCAAAATTATGGATTACTAGCTGGTGTGGGATCCATGTTGCTGAGAGGGGTTCAGGCTGCAGCACAGAATTTCATAGTGCCCCACAGAGAGGGGGCAGTTAGAGGCAGTTGGAGTCCTGGTATAAAAAGGCAGGTCACCTGGCTTGCAGAGATTTGGGGTTTTAGGTCTTAGGTCTTGGGTCTTGGGTTTTGATCCTGATCTGAGTGCTGTCTCTGTAAACTGTGTGGCTCTGAGCTGAGCCATTCAGTCTCTGACAGCCAAACCTGTTTTACTTTGGTTAGACCTTTCAACAATATCACTGTTTACCTTACTTTAGCTATCTAGGTTTAGAAGAAGAATATTTATAGGGTTAGAGAGCAGATCAACCATTCAAGATACATTTCCCCCTTTGGGGGAGGGGCTGTTTTAGACATAACTGTTTAGGTAGTTTCCTCCTTACTTATCAACCCTAAGCCTTATTCCTCCTTCCCATTTCCTGATATCATTAAACCCTTATCAACTAGGAACAGTGTCTGGATATAGATATTTTGGGGATATACTCACAACCTCCATAAGCCAAATTTCTCTTACTGATGTCCCTTAAGTTAATCCTAATCTCTGAGTCAGTGAGCTTTTAAGACAACAAGCTTCATCAATTCTATCCTGTGGGGTAATAATTCAGAGAAAGGTATCATCATAAGGAGTTTAGCCTTTCCCCACTTACCATTGAGGCCCAGAAGTTTCCAAGCCAGATTGTCCACCATTACCAAACTGTTAACTGACTTCAACTGCTTAGTGGGAGAGGGGAGGTGAAGGAGAACTCCTCAGGTTCCTGCTCCTCCCTTCCAGTCAACCCTTCAAATCAAGTCTCTCCAAAGACCTGGGATTAGGGAGACTACATTGCCTTCTACCTTTTCCCTGATCTTACACTGGGCATTTCCCTCCATCCTATTTTCTTTTGTTTCCTTCTCTCTCTCTCTTCCTTCCCCTGAAGTCTGTTTTGCTTCTCAACACTGTCTTCTTTTATCTGCCCTCTATTTTTATCACTCCCCCTTTTACTTATCTCCTTCCCCTCCTACTTCTGTTTAGTAAGATATATTTCTATTTTTATTTTCCCTCTTTGAATCAATTTAGATCTGAATGAGATTCAGGTGTTGCCTTTGCCTTCACCACCATTTCTTTTCTCTATTGTATGCCTTTTTTGCATACCTTTTTTATGTGAAATAATTTTTCCTCTTCTCCCAGGGCATCCCTCTTTCTTGCCTGTCTATTTTTTACATCATCCCAACATAAGCAACTCACATCTCTTTCTATGTGCATAATGATGAAGCTCTTAGAAAATACATGTGTCATCTTCCTTCTAACTGCATAATGATGAAGCTCTTAGAAAATACATGTGTCATCTTCCTTGTGATAGAATACTATTGTGCCATAACAAATGATGAGCAATTTAATTTTTTTTAAAAACCTGGAAAGACCTATATGAAATTATAAAAAGTGAAATGAATATAACCAAGAGAACATTACATACAGCTACAGAATTAATGTTTGGAGAAAAATTTGTGAAAGTCCACTTCTAATGAAAGAACTGACAAATAGAAACATGAAGGACAGAATTTATATATACATGATTTTGTTTCAAGTGATGGCTTCTCTAGTGAAAGGAGGGAAGAGGGGAGAAAATTTAAATGTAATCAACAAACAAATAAATCACTAAAAAATTTTATTGAGTCCCTTATTCTCTTTCAGATTCACCATTTTGTGTTTCTCTTGAGTCTTGTATTTGAAAGTTAAATTTTCTATTCAACTCTAATCTTTTCACCAGGAATATTTGAACACCCTTGATTTCATTAAATATTTTTTTCCTCTTGAAGGATTATACTCAGTCTTTCTGAATAGGTTACTATTGAATGTAATCCCAGTTATTTTGCCTTCTGGAATATCATATTCCAAGTTCTCCACTTCTTTAATGTGGCTAGTTGCTAAATTTTGTGCGATCCTGATTGTGACTCAATGATATTTGAATTCTTTCTGGCCACTTGAATTATTTTCTCTTTGACCTGGGAGCTTTAGAATTTGGCTGCAATATACCTGGAAGTTTTCATTTTGGGATCTCACTGAGGTTGTAAATAGTGGATTCTTTCCATTTTTATTTTGCCTTGTGGTTATTGAAGAGTTTTCCTTTGTAATTTCTTGAAATATGGTGTCTAGGCTCTTTCTTTGATCTTGGCTTTCAAGTAATCCAATAATTCTTAAATTATGTCTCCTTGATCTATTTTCCAAGTGAATTGGTCTTCCTATTAGATATTTCACATTCTCCCTTCTTTGCTTACTTTGTTTTATTATTTCTTTATGTCTAATGGAATCATTAACTTCTATTTGCCAAGTTCTAATTTTTAAGAAATTATTTTCTTCAGTTAGCTTTTATAACTTTTTCCATTTGGCTAATGCTATTTTTTAAGGAATTGTTCTCTTCCATATTTATTTCCATGTATATTCCATGTTTATTTTACCAAATTGTTATCTTTTCATAATTTTAATTCTTTGTATTAATTTCTTTACCTAATTTTACCATTATGACTTTTATTTGGTTTTGAATATTACAATTTTAAAGCTCTTTTAAGAATTTGTAGGGCTCATGTTCAATTCACATCTCTGAGGCTTTGGTTGTAGTTATTTTTACTTCATTATCTTCCTCTGTTTGTGGTTTGCTATAACCAGTCATAACAGTAGCCTTTTATTGTCTAGTTCTTTTCTTGTTGTTTGCTCATTTTCCTACCCTTTTTCTTGATTTGTAACTTCATGTTAATGTTAGTCTCAGTTCTCAGAATGGGTGTGTCTCAAGTTTCAAGGTGTTTTTTTGTTTTTTTGCTATTGTTTTCAGAGCTCATTGTTTTCACTCTTAGGGGTGAAAGTTTTTGGTGCTTCCCAGGTGGTATATTATGGGGAAAGGTGTGGTCACTGCTTTGGGCCTTGCTCCTTTGGGATTGCAATTGATACTGCTCAGGGTCCCTCTTCCATTGGGATTAGAAATTATACTGTCCCTCAACATTTCCATTCCCTCTTGACCAAAAGTGCTCATCTCTGCCCCTGAGTTCAGAAATGGGATTAGGCAGTGGAATTGCCAAATAGCATCTAATCCTATGTATGGTGTTAGCACAGGGGTACTTGTAATCATTTTCTGACCAGTTGCCAAGTCCCCTTATAATCTATGACTTGCGAGCTCCTGAAACTGCTGCTGCTTCTGACACCGTCATCTAATCCTATGAGTGGTATTTCATCCATGCAGTTTCCAAGCCAGCCTCCTATCTCAATACCATTACATTTAAAAACTAAATCAATATGCAGCCAGGAGAGATCCTTATGAACCAACTTGTGGCTTCCATTTCTATTTGAGTTGACATGACTATTTTCTAGGATTTTCTACCACTTTAATTAAACAACATCAAATCAGAAATCCCAGGCTTCATCTTCTACCTTCAGAAGGATTAAGTCCCAGATATTACATGTGGAGGGTGATATTGAGGACATCTCATAATGAACTTCTTGGTGCAAATAAGGAAACATCATGAATATCAGGTCATAGATATTACTTCTGGGACATGTCCTGGGATCTGATTTGGTACCAGATTTGCCCTATAACACTGTGCGGGATGAGATTCAGTGTGTAATTCTCAGAGTAGCAAGACCCCTTAGAATTAATATTCTTTAGACTAAAACTGCCTCCCATTAAAACTTCTAGTTTTCCTGACCTATTTTCAAAAACCTTGAGAAGAGTTTATATGTAACCTGAAAATAAAGTCAACTATAAGATAAGCTGAATGAGATAAAGTACAGTGTGTTTCAAAAGTATCATTATGATTCCCAGCCTGGGAATCCCATGATAGTTGTAATGAATAAGTAGAAGGGCCTTATGCTAGTAATGAAACTAGGAGTGAGGTGCTAGTTGTAAAAGGATGGAATGAGCTGTACTTGGGCTGAGCTTGAAACTGGTTATAAATGTATCAAGGATCCAACCCAGGTTAACTGAATGTCAAGTGAAACTCTCATTGCTAGACACCAGGCTCCTTTAAGATGTTGAAGTAAAGTAAATGATTAAAACTAAACCCCAACTCCCACCTGCATACCTGTCTGATATGTAATGTCTTGTTCTCCTTAAGTCTAAGCACCAGACCAAAACACTGAGTCCTTTTTCTCTAGGGTAAAGTCCTGTTCCTTCCTGAGCACTGAACTGAAACCATGAATCTATTCATAGGTACTAGATCAAAGCTTCAAAAATGTATTTAAACTCCACTCTGACTATGTTGCTTTGGAACTCCTTTGCTGAGTTCCCCTAGTGCGCACTAGAAATAAAGACTTCCCTTTGCTTGGATTGCATTGTCTCCGTGTGCTCCTTGGGTGGCAATCCACTTGGACCCTAACAATGTCAGATTTCCAGCCCCTTTCTTGTTGAGGATGTAGCTTCCTATTGGTGTATCATAGGTTGACAGGAAGTGAATGTTGAACTTCCTGCCCTTCAGCAATGGAGTTTATACCTGCTGAAACTGATCAGAACCTTTCCTGTTGGCTGTCACTGCTTGGCCTTAGATGGTAGGCAAAAACCACAAAGTTCTCAGGTTAAGGCTAAGGTTTATTGATAATAGGTGTATTGGGAATAAGGCAGTGGAAAGAGGGTTAGGAAGTATTGAGAACTAAGGGTGAAAAATTTATCTGACTCAAGTTGTTAATAGGTCCTGTCTGGATGCTCATCTGCTGACCTAGGGCATGCAGCCCTGGGTCAGAGTGAGGTGGTCTCTGGATAATAAAGTTGATCTTTGGCTAAAGGTTTGCCAGTAGTGCTGATAGTATTGATAAGTTGTTCTGTAGAATTGGTTTAACCCTATCCTGGGCCTAACCAGTACCCACGTTCCCACTCCCACCACCCAGGGCCCCAGGGGGTATGGGATAAGTGAGAAGTCAGGGGAGAAGTCAGGAAAGAACAGAACCCAGCCATGGGTCTCCAGGGCTTTATATTCTCTTGGCCCAATTGGCTCATGCCATGGTCAACATTCCAACCAGGGCAACTAACAGGTTTTCTCAAGCCAACATGGCAAAGTTAATAATCCTATATTACATAGTCATAGGTTTTATTGATCATGAGGATCTTTAGGGGTATTTAATGTTGAAAATCATACATTCAAGACTGTAAATGTCACAGTGCTCCCTTCTGTGGGATTGGACAGAGGGGAGTAGGAGAATCTTGCATCAGGATTGTTATAAAATCTGTGGTTATATCTAGAAGAAGAGAGGGCATTTTTTTGCCCTGAGCAAGCCACTTGTGTTGGTAGAATCCCTTTTCCTTCCCTTCCCCTCCCCTCCCCATTATCCCCTTCCTTTCTGTATGCTTTTTTCTCTGAATAAAGCAGTTTTTCTCTGCTAGCTATATCAAGCCTCCTGTCTGCTGTTTAGAGTGATTTCTCGGGGGCAAGAGCCTCCCCAGAATTCCATTTCACACAACCATCATCCATTGGGTCTTCTCTAGACTATTAATCAGAACATTCCTGTGCACAAAGATCCCTTTGTGAGGATGATGTCTAATCACTGATCCCATTAGATACTTCTGTTAAGTGGCATTCTTGTGTTGTGAAAAAGAAAATACTGGAGATAGGGGAATAACTGGGTTCTAGACAAACTGGGGACACTCCCACACCTCAAAAAGATAAGGACTGAAAGGTAAACACAGGGAAACCAAATAGGGATGTGAGGTTTGGGGAATGACAGTTGGTCAGTTAACTGACAATCTATCAGCCAGGGAAAACCAATGATATAAGTAACTTCAAGATGTGGGTTCTTTATGACTTGGAGGAGTTGGGAAGTGAAAATAAACTGGGTTTATTAATATAAATAAGTGAAGTGGAAGTGAAGGGTTTGCTACACTATGTAATAACCCAAAGGACTTAACTAAACTAAGGTCTAAACTAACCTAAATCTCTAACTAGAATAAGAGTCGACTGGAGAGATACGGGATTCTCACTTCACTGGTCTACGGTGCTCCAAGATGATCACAGATGTCACAGTGAAGTAAAGTAAATGATTAAAACTAAACCCCAACTCCCACCTGCATACCTGTCTGATATGTAATGTCTTGTTCTCCTTAAGTCTAAGCACCAGACCAAAACACTGAGTCCTTTTTCTCTAGGGTAAAGTCCTGTTCCTTCCTGAGCACTGAACTGAAACCATGAATCTATTCATAGGTACTAGATCAAAGCTTCAAAAATGTATTTAAACTCCACTCTGACTATGTTGCTTTGGAACTCCTTTGCTGAGTTCCCCTAGTGCACACTAGAAATAAAGACTTCCCTTTGCTTGGATTGCATTGTCTCCGTGTGCTCCTTGGGTGGCAATCCACTTGGACCCTAACATATGGGGGCTCGTCCGGGATTACTTGCAGGGCAAAGGTAGTGATGTATACAGGGCCCATGTTTTACAGCCATCCCTTGATAGTTGCATCCCCAAATATAGGCAATGATCCTGCACCTAGGAAGGGAAAAGGTTGGGGAGCCTGAGGTAACAATCGTCTAGAGTTCTCCCATTTCCAATGAATAAAAAATCCATTTCCAAACCATCGTCCTATTCCCTTAGATGATTGGAGGAGGGGGGAGACGATGTAGGACATTGTACCACTCTAGTTTAGACATTTTTCAGGCAAACTATAGGCAGAAAATTCCTTTGCTCCCACTATGTAGGGAATTGAGGTGGGACAATGAAGCCTTCTGGGAATGGGCTGGAGGGATCCAGCAGGCACTTACAGGACAAAACTACTCTACCTGGAAGGGAGCTGTTTTGTCAGCACTACCTCTGAGCCTCTCCCCTTTGCCCTGTGCTCACAATCACAATGGGCCCTGAGTACCCATTCTCATCCAATTTTGATAGGGCTGGGCATAGGAAGCCTCTTCCATTGTTCTCCATGGCTGATTATGCTTATTTCCACAATTCTAGGCCTCCTTCTCTATTTGTCTGACTCATGATATTTTGATCCAGCCTTAGGTCCCCACTTCCCTTCCACCTATTATTAATTCTAGCTGTGGGACATCAGTCCCATGAAGCCCCTTTTGCTAGCCCCCAACTTTGGAAATGGATTCTTTATTCATTGGAAATGGGAGAACTCTAGACGATTGTTACCTCAGGCTCCCCAACCTTTTCCCTTCCTGGGTGCAGGATCATTGCCTATATTTGGGGATGCAACTATCAAGGGATGGCTGTAAAACATGGGCCCTGTATACATCACTACCTTTGCCCTGCAAGTAATCCCGGACGAGCCCCCATATGTTAGGGTCCAAGTGGATTGCCACCCAAGGAGCACACGGAGACAATGCAATCCAAGCAAAGGGAAGTCTTTATTTCTAGTGCGCGCTAGGGGAACTCAGCAAAGGAGTTCCAAAGCAACATAGTCAGAGTGGAGTTTAAATACATTTTTGAAGCTTTGATCTAGTACCTATGAATAGATTCATGGTTTCAGTTCAGTGCTCAGGAAGGAACAGGACTTTACCCTAGAGAAAAAGGACTCAGTGTTTTGGTCTGGTGCTTAGACTTAAGGAGAACAAGACATTACATATCAGACAGGTATGCAGGTGGGAGTTGGGGTTTAGTTTTAATCATTTACTTTACTTCAACAGGAACAAGGAACAAATCCTATACACAGTCAGTCAATCCACAAATGCTCTAGGGAGTAAGGTAGATAAATCTGCTGTCCACCAGCAGATAACCAAGACCTTCCTTCTAGCTAGGCCACAATAGTTGATTGAAGGTATCATCTTCTCAGTGAAAGTCCACTCTGTCAGCTCCTTGGATACTTGGCAAAGCTGGATCACACAGCCAAGATCTCCTCCCTTCCTTCAGTTTGGTCAAACCACACTCTCTCTTCAAACCCTGGCTTCATTCTATTATGGAATGTTCATGAAGCCCAAGATTTCTTCAAGTTGTCATCTATATGCTTCCTCATAACAGTTCCCCACCTTTGCACAAAGCCAAAATAGTGTTCCACACAATATTTTGGTATTTGTGCACTACAAACTAAACTAAAATTCTAACCCCAAAATAACAAACAACCTACACTAATTCTATTCTATCCAACACTATCTTACTCTACCCTATACTAGGGATTTTAACAAAGAAAGGTAAAAGGAAAAATACATTGAACAATTACATAGTTCAAAGTACAGAATAACAAGTAAGAATGCAAAATTTCCAACAAAATCAACAACAAATATGAAATATTAACACAAAATTCAAACAAAACACCAAGCACAACTCTTATACTAATACAGAAACATCCTACTAACTAATAAATGCAAACGAGTTTGGGAAAATACATATTTAACACAACATTGCGTAAGGTTTTACATCACAATTCCAACAAAACATCAAGCTCACTTATGCAAATTACATTTAAATGTTTGCAACTCAATTAGTATCAAATTATTCACAGAATTCATAACTATACATATAAATGATACACACATACAATATATACAAAATATATATGTATGACATACATATATGTACACACAACATATACATGTCAAATATACATATTTATATCCTTTACATATCTATAATACTTACACTATAATACAATTTACAATATACACACTATTTATACTTATTTACATATCTATTTATGTTATTTTGTGATATGTGATCTGTAGTATGTTATATGTTCTTCATGTAATGCATTTTTGTTGTTTGTTGTATTTGCACTGGAATGTACATTAGTACCTTATCTTATCCTCTAATCTAATCAAATACTATTCCCTAGTACACTAAACTATTCTAAACTATCCCTATGTTATTAGTATATTAGTCTAACTAAATATTAACTAAATAACTAATCTTGTTAGTAATTAATTATCATTTGTTAGTACTTACTTATCTTATACCTAATTCTAATTTTGTTAGTATTTATATATTGTTTTATTCCATAAGGAATACAATGTATCCTAAAATGTTTGTGTTTTATGTATCTGATTTGTTATGTTGTTACTTTGATATATTGTGTTGCAATATGTTACTGTTGGATGTATGATACCTACCAAACTTCAGATCTCCTTCAGATCTCCTTTCTTCTTATGATGTTTCATTCTTTGAGGAAATCTCCTTTTCTCTCCTTTTCTCCAAAGTTCTTGATAGATTTATGTGCAATGTTGGATGTATGTGAGTATGTGGTGATACTATTTACATTTCCCAAAATCCTTTTCAAACCATTTAGTCCATGATTAATCCTCTTCTTTGGAAATTCCCTTTTTAAAACAAAGTCTTTATCAGTTTAATTTTATAAGTTCATCAGTCATAATACAATGTCCATTAATCTTGAATCCTGAATCCTCTTCATTCATCCATGTCCTCTTCCATCCAAATGTCCTCTTCCGCTGGAATGGTCCTCTCCTTACTGAACTTTCTGACTGCAGACTCAAATTGACTGAAGATCTCAATTTACACAACTACTACTACTGCTACTGCCACTGCTACTGCTACTGCTACTACTACTTCTTTCTCCTCCTTCTTCTTCTTTCTCTTCTTCCTTCCTTCCTCCTCCTCCTCCTTCTCCTCCTCCTCCTCTTGACCCATCTGCCTGACCTTCTCAAACTTAGACCATGCATTTGGTTTATTCTTCAATACCTTTAAAATGATTTCTTCGCCCCCTTTAACATTTGGTAGATTGGCACCAAATTCAAATTTAGTTCTTCCCAATTCTCAGGCCATGGTGTTAGGCCCTGACTATTCCTAGTCTCCTCAATGAACTTTAATGGTTATGTCTGGACATCAACTCTCCTAGGATAAACCAAAAATCTGCAAAATCCGGGTCATAGGTCTTAATAAAGACTGCAAGATTTTTACAAATTTCCCAGGTTCATCATAGAATTTGGGCGCTTATCTTTTGATTGCCTCCACATCCTCTGCCCTGAAACGGGTATGCTGTTTCACATGGAATATACTGTCATCTCATACTATCAGAAGATCTTGAAGCGGTAAAAGATTAATTGGGATATCACTATTACTCTGGTCTGTTAGTTCTTTCTCTGCTCTCAGAAACCTTAATAGCATTATCCATCTTTGTATCATTTGAATGCTATGCACAACCAAAGCCAGTGTCTGGAAATCTATTTTGTTTTATATACATTTCCATATTATCCATCTTTATTTGTAACAATCTTATTATCAAAATGATTTCTGATTCCTTATACCACCAGTTAATTATTACCTTAATAGTATACAACATACACTTCAGCAACCATCTCATTCTGTATATCATGTAAAAACATATGAGTAGCACTGGTGTATGTGCCAGGATATCTAGTAAAGCTATTTCCCATATAGGTCTTATTGTTTTAAAATCTAACAACAACTTAACCTATTTAGGTATACCACAAAACACCAGGTAAAGGATAAAGTAAAACATCCTCCACATATAATAAACACACGGGTCCACAATTTTCTCCATAATAGTTGTTACTAATATTGGAGTTCCACTAATAGTATTATTATAATAGTAATAAGCCACAATGGAAAGACTAAAGACTAATATCTAATACAAATACAACAATATTCCTATAACAACACCAATTTACAATAAAACAGGATGACACAAACAGTAAAAAGCAAAAAAAAAAAATGGAGAAAAACTCTTTCTCTGGGGCTATTTAAGACTTGGCAGTAAATTGGCTGTACTCAGGGATTTTATGAATGAGTGTGGTCAGGGAGTATGTCAGTTCTGAGTGGTTTACCACTCCCTTGGAACTTTCAGTCCACAGCCAATGGCTATAACCCCTCACAGAATGTTCACTTCCCCCTGACTTCCAGTCTGTGTCTAACTCTCAGAGAGTTAACTTCCTGTCTTCCTGACTTAGCCACCCTCTGTTACTGGTGCCAAACTGAAAAAGAAAATACTGGGGATAGGGGAATAACTGGGTTCTAGACAAACTGGGGACACTCCCACACCTCACAAAAATAAGGACTGAAAGGTAAACAAAGGGAAACCAAAAAGGGATGTGAGATTTGGGGTATGGCAGTTGGTCAGTTAACTGAAAATCTATCAGCCAGGGAAAACCAGTGATGTAAGTAACTTCAAGATGTGGGTTCTTTATGGCTTGGAGGAGTTGGGAAGTGAAAATAAACTGGGTTTATTGATATAAATAAGTGAAGTGGAAGTGAAGGGTTTGCTACACTATGTAATAACCCAAAGGACTTAACTAAACTAAGGTCTAAACCAGTGATTCCCAAACTGGGCACTACCACCTCCTGGTGGGTGCTGCAGTAATCCAGGGGAGACGGTGATGGCCACAGGTCCATTTGTCTTTCCTATTAATTGTTATTAAAATTTTGAAAAAAAGAATTTCCAGGGGGCTAAGTAATATTTTTTCTGGAAAGGGGGCGGTAGGCCAAAAACATTTGGGAACCACTGGTCTAAACTAAACTAAATCTCTAACTAGAATAAGAGAGGGCTGGAGAGATATGGGATATGCTACACTGGTCTACGGTGCTCCAAGATGATCACAGATGTCACAGGAACCAGGAACAAGTCCTATACACAGCCAGTTAATCTACAAACACTCTAGGGCAGTAATGGACAAACTACGGCCTGCAGGACAGATGCAGCCCCCTGAAATGTTCTATGGGGCGAACAACATTATTCCTAATCTGACGAATACAATGAGTAGAATATGATACAATGAAACTTCAAAAGAGTTGGCTTAGAAACAGACTGACAGATGAGCATTTCCTTTTCTTTGGCCCCCTCTTTAAAAAGTTTGCCCTTGTTATTTGTA
Organism: Gracilinanus agilis; assembly: GCF_016433145.1. Classification (NCBI taxonomy): domain Eukaryota; kingdom Metazoa; phylum Chordata; class Mammalia; order Didelphimorphia; family Didelphidae; genus Gracilinanus; species Gracilinanus agilis. The sequence goes on along the minus strand of NC_058130.1, from coordinate 281,811,601 downwards.
AAAATGATGAAGGCCGAGATTAAAAGGGAAAATAGTATTTTAATAAAAGCCATGCTGATAGAGATAAATCGACCACACGCCTGTTAAAATTTCAACTTGCCGCCTTAGCCATTATGTACCGTACCTCCCCTAACCTTTTCTATGTCCCCCCAAGAGTGCACTCTGGTAGCCAAAAGAGACCACCTCTCCTGACTCCAGGAGTCTTATCCACTCTCTTACATCATCACGCTTCCTGTCTGTCATGAAGAATCATGGGAAATGTAGTTTTCCAAAGTCCCCTAAAATGTCCACAGGAAGTTTGTCATAAATCTACATACCTTAACCCTCAAATGATCCCCAAATACCTCTAAATAGGATCCCAAGTGATTTTAACTAACACACCCTTCACTGCTCCAAATAGTTCACTGCTCTACTTGGGTACCTTCCCATGGTAATTGATTGAAGATATCTTCTTCTCAGTGAAATCCCACTCTGCCAGCTCCTTGGATACTTGGCAAAACTGGATCACACAGCCAAGACCTCCTTCCTTCCTTCAGCTTGGTCAAACCACACTCTCTTCAAACCCTGGCTTCATTCCATTATACAATGCCCATGAAATCCAAGATTTCTTCAAGCTATCATCTATACTCTTCCTCATAACAGTTGGTAGGAATGTTCTCCCACCTTTATCCATCAGGACTGCCACGAAGGAAGGAACTCTCAAAATTTCTACCCCTTGTTATTCTAAAATATTTCTAAGAAAATCATTTGAATGATCCCAGAAAAAAGTAAACCTGCCAATTCAAGGAAATCTGGGCCACTCCCCTAGGGTATATGGAGTCTCTTAAAAGGGCAGTAACTTTGAGGCCCAGGCAATTCTATGTCATGTTTTATGTTTAAAGATCTATTCCCAGACAGTTTTCAGATGAAGATGAAGAAATCAAAACTATCAATAATCATATGAAAAAGTGTTCTAAATCCCTCCTGATTAGAGAAATACAAATCAAAACAATGCTGAGGTACCATTTCATAACTAGCAGATTGGCCAATATGACAATAAAGGAAAATAATAAATATTGGAGTGGATGTGGCAAAATTGGGACACTAATACACTGCTAGTAGAGTTGTGAATTGATCCAACTATTCTGGAAGGCAATTTGGAATTATGCCAATACCACTACTTGGTCTGTACCCTAAAGAGATAATAATGAAAAATGTTTTTTCAAAAATATTTATAGCTGCACTCTGTGGTGGCAAAAAAAAAATGGAAAGGGCAGCTGGATAGCTCAGTGGATTGAGAGTTGGGCCTAGAGACGGGAGGTCCTAGGTTCAAATCTGGCCTCAGACACTTCCCAGCTGTGTGACCCTGGGCAAGTCACTTGACCACCATTGCCCACCCTTACCACTCTTCCACCAAGGAGCCAATACACAGAAGTTAAGGGTTTAAAAAAAATGGAAAATGAGGGAGTGTCTCTCAATTGGGGAATGGCTGAATAAATTGTGATATATGATGATGATGGAATACTACTATATTGTAAGGAATGATGAACTGGAAGAACCTCAGTTCCTATTGATGCAGAGTGAAATGAGCAGAACCAAGAGATTATATACAGGAAGTGAAAGAAACATTGTGGAATAATAATCCAGTGTAATGGACTTTGCTACTACAAGACAATCCCAAAGGACTTATGAGAAAAAACACTATCCACACTGAAAGAACTGTGGGAGTAGAAACACAGAAGAAAAAGAAATGACTTATCATTTGTTTATATGGGTATATGATTGGGGGTTTTGGTTTTTAAAAATTGCTCTATTACAAAAATAAATAATATGGATATAGGTATAAGTGATAACATTTCTCTAACTCAGTGGAAGTGCTTATTGGATGCAGCAAAGAGGAGGTAAGAGGGGAAGAAAAGAAAATAAATCATGTAAACATGGAAAAATATTTTAAAAAAAGATGTAATGTTCAACTTGTAAAAATTTAAATTAAATTTAAAAAATAAAAGAAATAGGGAAATTCAGAAAAGGAGTAGGCTGAGACATTGGTAAATGGTGCGTTGGTTAAGTGGAGCAAACAGAATGCCGGGGACTTCTAGCACAATTGCAATCTATTCATGAAGAACATTGGTGGAACCTGAATGAATGCACTCATGAATATACCATTTCCATTAAAAATGTTCTATTGGTCACAGAACAGTTTAGCATGTCTGTGACTATAGTTTTATTCAGACTATAAGAAGTCTGAATAACATATTGTTATGAATTTAGTGGTGGATATCAATTCCCTTAGGAAATGGGATCTCTTTCAGATTTCTTTCAGTCAGACTGGCAGTACATGGGAAAGTTCAGATAACCCTGGAGAAGGATAGTAAATATATTGTGGACTCCTTCCTAGATGAAAGCAAACTGTGTCTCACTAGTTTTAGCCATAGGAATAGAAGGGTTTGAAGTGTTGGTGATATGGGTAAGATTTTCTAGTCCTACAAACTGGTGGCAAATATTCTGGGTCAGACCTGATTCAGGCAAGTCTAGTAGTTTAAGCACAAGATTGGAAAGAAATGAGTTTAAAACTTTTTCTATACAATAGCTTGGGAAGAATACTCAGCAAGGATACAATATTACTTCAGACAGACCCAGTACTCCCTCTTATCTCCATGTGAAAAATCATTTAATCAGAAGGCTATGTTGAGTTAAAAACATGTGAAGGATATCATTCAAAATCATTAAAATAGAGAAATTTCTTTTCTCTGCTCTTGAAACTACCTTTTGATTTTAGAAGTTTCCTTTTCTTATACATGACCCCTTCCTTATAATAATTGTCATATAAACAGTATGCACTATAGCTATACACATTTTGTTATAAAGATAAATGAATGACAGTTATTTTTCTGGGGTCTTTAAGTAGAATTCAAACTCATTAAGAATGAGCAGAATAATATGGAAGCAAAAAATGTTATTTTTAGGTTCTATTAAGAGGAAAATAGTACCAATGATCTGTGTTGTCCATATAGGTTATATGTGTGTCTACTTGGCTAATAGAGAGGTATGAATAGATATTTCTAGAGTTCTCACTCACCTTTCTCTGAGAGACTTTGCTTTCTGCCCTGAAAGGAGCTAGAGGTTGGAACTCTCCTCAAAGAGGGAGTAATAGGTTAATCTCTCCCCACACATGCACACAGACATTTCTAGTCAATAGAGAATAATTTTTAGGTTCAATATGGACTCCTTTTTGCCATCCCTTTAATTGCAAATGAATGTCCCAATCTATAGATCCAAAAGTTTGATTCACTTCCAAACAAATGTGAGTTACACAAAGATCATTACACATAGTTAATACCAAATAAACCTAACGATCTAAGTTGATGATAAAAAGAAATCAGAGAAATTACAAAGATGAGAATCTATCAGAGTATTGCATTTATTAATAGTATCATGTGAATTTAAAATTGTTTTATTAATAGTATTATTAGTACTAATGATAACAATATTAATTAGCCTTATAATCCTGGTTTAAATACAATTTGGTCATAAAGTGTAATCTCTGATGTGTATATAATTTCTTTTTAAATACTTTATTTAAAATATTTAAATTCTTTTTCATGTTTTATAGTTTTTCCTTCTTCTTCTTTCCCTCTCCTAGTTTAGGAATAAGTACCATATTTGCATCATAAAAGGAATTTGGTAGGATATGTTATTTTGCTATTTTTATAGTTTACATTATATTATAATTAATTATTATTTTAATATTTGATAGAATTTAGTTGTAAATTCAACCAGTCCTAGGTGTTTTTCATTTTTCCATGGATATTCATTATTACTTGTTTAATTTCTTTTTCTGATGCAAGATTATTAAAATTTTCTACTTCTTTTTCTGGTAGTCTGTATATATTAAATTTTGGAAAATATTCACTAATTTCTTCCAAGGTACCTATATTATTGCATAATTGGGTAAGTTATTTTAATATAATGTTTATAATATAAACACATAATATATAGTATATGCATTGTAACATATTAAATCATTATTTAATAAATTATAATTATATAATTATTTCCTCTTTATTTGATATAATTTCTCCCTTTTCATTTGAAATATTTTGTAATTTGGTTTTCCTCTCTTAACCAGAGCAGTTAATGGCTTATTGTGTTAAGTTTTAAAAATAAAACCAGTTCCAAGGGTAGCTGGGTAGCTCAGTGGAGTGAGAGTCAGGCCTAGAGACAGGAGGTCCTAGGTTCAAACCCGGCCTCAGCCACTTCCCAGCTGTGTGACCCTGGGCAAGTCACTTGACCCCCATTGCCCACCCTTACCAATCTTCCACCTATGAGACAATACACCGAAGTACAAGGGTAAAAAAATAAAAATAAAAAAAAATAAAACCAGTTCCTTCCAAGATTGTTTTCAATTTAGTGAGGCTTTTACTTTAAATATATTATGTAGGGGGCAACTGGCTCAGTGGATTAAGAGCCAGGCCCAGAGATGGGATGTCCTGGGTTCAAATCTGGCCTCAGACACTGCCCAGTTGTGTGACCCTGGGCAAGTCACCTGACCCTCATTGCCTAGCCCTTACCACATATATAACACAATATACCATATTGATTCTAAGACATAAGGTAAGGGTTTTAAAAAATATTATATACATATTGTGCAAAGGAAATTTAACATCTCCCTCTTTCTGGGGTCTCTCCTGTTGACTTTCTGTACACCTGATATTAGCTTGAACTTGACCTGGAGGCAATGACTGTGTGAAGGAAATCATTGAGTCGAATAGGTCACAAGGATAGAATGGCAGTTGGAAAAAGGCAGCAATAGAGTCAAGAGATCCTGAGACAGGGGGCAGGGCGCGGATGTCCCCTGCACTACCCTCTGGGCGGTCCAGGCAAAATAGAAAGCCACAGTTGGCTCCTGAGATGTGATGTATGAGAGTTAGTGGTTGGAGAAAAAGTTTGATAAACTGAGGGAAGAGCAGATTTCGCTCTCTTCTCTTATGTGTTTGTGGCTGGCTGGACTTCCCTGTGAGTGTGACAAAGGAGCCCTAATGGCAGCCACAGAATAGCAAGCTAAATGGAGCAACAACTAAAGAAACTTCTCTCTCTCTCTCTCTCTCTCTCTCTCTCTCTCTCTCTCCTTCTCTCTCTCATGCTCTTTCTCTCTTATTTTTCCATCTTTTTTCCACTACTACTTTTGATTTCATAAAATTATTCATTTATGGCCAATTTCATAATTTTCCCTCTTACAATATATTATATACATATATTCATTTCTATTTTAATTCAGTTTTATGAATATGAAAATTCTGAGTTAGAAAAAATTGTTTTCTAAGTTTTCTAAGTCCTCAATTCCTTTTGTGCTTAAAGTTTTTCTTGGATTTGTCTAAGTCTAAAGGAGGTAATCTAATATAGATTTTACATATGCAAAACATTTTTCCATATTAGTCATTTTTGTAGAAGAGATCTCAAACAAAAAGAAGCAAAAAGAAAGTGAAATATTTCAGTCTGCATTCATATTCCATCAATTCTTTCTCAGATGGCAGATGGAATTTTTCATCATGATTCTCTAGGATTGTCCTGGATCTAGGAATGCCTTGGATCACTGCTGAGAATAACTAGGTCATTTCACAATTGTTTACCAAAAAATAGTGTTGTCACTGTTTCGCTGTTTACAACATTCTGGTTCTGTACACTTCATTTTATACCAGTTCATGTAAAACTTTCCAGATTTTTCCAAAATCATCCTACTTGTTATTTCTTTATACCACAACTTGTTCAGTCATTTCCCAATTGATGGACAGCTCCACCATTTCCATTTCTTTGCTATCACAGAAAAAACTGCAAAGTCTCTTCTCCTTACTGTTTTATCACTTTATAAACCTAGTAATAGTATTGATGGATCAATGGCATGCACAGTTTTAGAGTCCTTTGAACATAATTACAAATTACTTTCCAGAATTGTTGGATCACAATTCCAGCAACAGTGCATTAGTGTTTTAATTTTCCTGCATCCCCTTCAACATTTATTATTTTTCTTTTCTGTCTAGCCAGTCTCCCAGGTGCAAGATAGTGCTTTATGGTTGTTTTAATTTGCATTTCTACAATTATTTTGCAAATGATTTAGAGCATTTTTTTCATTTGACTATGTATGGCTTTGATTTCTTCATCTGAAAACTGACTGTTCATATCCTTTGACCATTTGTCAATTGGAGAATGACATTTATTTTTATAAATTTGACCTAGTTCTCAATATAGTTGAAAGATTAGACCTTTATCAGAGATATTTGCTGTAATTTTTTTCTACAGCTTTCTGCTTTCCCTCTAATCTTGGTTATATTTGTTTTGTTTATGCAAAATTTTAATATAAACAAAAGTATCCATTTTACATTTTATGATGATCTCTAACTCCTGTTTGGTCTTAATTCTTCCCTTATACATAAATTTGACAGGTAAATTATTCTATGGTCCTTTAATTTGCTTACAGTATTACCCTTTAGATTTAGATCATGTATTGATGTCAACCTTATCTTGGTATATAGTGTGAGATGTTGGTCTGTCCCTAGAGTCTGCCATGCCATTTTCCAGTTTTCCCAACAGTTTTTGTCAAATAGTGAGTTGTTGTCCCCAAAGCTTAGATCTTTTGATTTGTCACACTAAACTATTTATTATTAAGTTGTGTGTACCTAATTTATTCTACTGATCTACTACTTTATTATTTAGGCAGTGCCAGAGATCCATATTACACTAGGACACCTTCCTTCATATTTTTTCATTGATTTCTCTGATACTCTTAGCCTTTTGTTCTTCCAGATGAATTTTGTTATTTTTTCTAGCTGTATAAAATGTTTTTGGGCAGTTTGGTACGACACTGAATAAGTTTATCAGTTTAGGTAAAATTGACATTTTTATTATATTTGCTTAACCTACTCGTGAGCAATGAATATTTTTCTAATTGTTTAGATGCATGGAAAGTATTTTATAATTAAGTTCATATAGTTCCTGAGTTTGTCTTGGCAGGTAGACTATTAATCTAAATGGAATTTCTTTTTCTATGTCTTGCTGCTGGGTTTTGTTGATAATATGTAGAAATGCTAGATCATTTATGTGGGTTTATTTTATATTCTATGACTCTGCTAAAGTTATTTTAACTAATAGTATACTTGAATCTCTAGGATACTCTAAATAAACCATCATATCATCTGCAAAAAGTAATACTTTTGCTTCATTGTCTATTCTAATTCCTTCAATTTCTTTTTCTTCTCTTATTACCATAGGTAACATTTCTTCTTCAATGTTCAATAATAGTGATAATCAATGGCTTCATTTCTGATTTTATTGGGAAGGCTTCTAAGGTTGTCTCCATTATAGATAATGCTTGCTGATTGTTTTAGATAGATACTACTTGTCATTTTAAGAAAAGCTCTATTTATTACTTTGGTCTTTAGTATTTTTTTTTAAACCCTTGTACTTCGGTGTATTGTCTCATAGGTGGAAGAGTGGTAAGGGTAGGCAATGGGGGTCAAGTGACTTGCCCAGGGTCACACAGCTGGGAAGTGGCTGAGGCCGGGTTTGAACCTAGGACCTCCCGTCTTTAGGCCTGACTCTCACTCCACTGAGCTACCCAGCTGCCCCTGGTCTTTAGTATTTTTGATGGGAATAGGTACTGTATTTCATCAAAAGCTTTTATTGAGGTAATTGTGATTTGTGTTGGTTTTGCTATTGATGTGGTCAATTATATTGATAGTTTTCCTAATATTGAACTAGCCCTTCATTCCTGGTATACAACCCACCTTTTCATAGTGAATGATTCTTATTGGTATTTTATTTAAAAATTTTGAGTTAGTATTCATTAGGGAAATTGGTTAAAGAGGAACTCATTAAATCCTAAGGGCATTCATTAACGCTTAGTTCTGCACTCTGGGGGCAAAGTAAGTCTATTCCCTTTTCTAGTGAATTAGCAAGAATTTTTGAATCATCTATTATATGCCAGGCACTATACTAGGTCCAAAGACAAAAGTGAAATAATCCTTCCTTTTAGTAATTTATATTCTCTCATGGAAACAAATATATTCATATATAAGTGTATACAAAATAGACATAAAAGAGATATGAGATAATCTGTAAGGAAGAAGACACCAGGACTTGGATGGATATGGATGGACTGGTACTTGATATAATTCTTTAAGAAGCAAAGGAATGCTAAAAAGGGAAGACGAGTGTGAAGTACATTTCAAGTATAGGTATGGATATAAGGAGCATAGCCAGTGCAAAGTTAGAGACTAGAAATGGAATGATGTGCATGAGTAATATTAAGAACAGTTTGTATAGATCACTGAGTACATGAACATAATAAGGTAGGGAATGCATAATCCAGTAGGGAAGGTAATTTGGGGCCAATTTGTTTTGAAGAGCTTTGAATAAGAAAAAGAAGAGTTTATATTTTTGGATCAAGTCTTTTATTAAGTGCCTACTATGTACCAGGCCAAAGGATAAGAAAGGGAAAAGATAATCTCGGTCCTCAAGGAGTTCACAATCTAATGGAGGAGAAAACATGCTAATAAATAAATACAAACAAATTACTATAACATCCATGATCTTAAGTGGGGTGAACTCCAGGAGAGGGGGGTCCTGTGGAATTCTGTGGAGTAGTTTCACCCCACTTAAGATTATGGATGTTACACTACATAAGGGATAAATAAGAAATAACCAATAGGGAAGAAATGAGAATTAAAGAGATATTTGAAATGGTTTACTATTGAAAGTGGGTTATTATTTGGGAATTAAAGGAAGCCAGGGAATCTAGGAGGCAAAGATGAGGGAGAGAATTCCAAGCATGTAGGACAGCTGGAGGAAATGCCTGAAGTGGAGAGTGAGAGTATCTGGTTTGGGAGGCCAATGTCATTGGACAAAAGAGTATGTGGAGGTCAGGTATGAGTTAGAAGGAGAAAAGTCAGAAGAAGAGTTTTGGGTTATGAAGGCCTTTGAATGACAGAGGATTTTGTATTTGATCCTAGAATTATGGGGAGCCATTAGAATTTATTGTACTTTAGGAAAATCAATTTGGTGGTCAAGTGAAGAATAAGATTAAAGAGGGGAAAATTTGTGGCAGGGAAACCAGCCAGCAACATATTGCATTAGTCCAGGTGGGAAGAGATGTGGGCCTGAACTAGAGGGGTGACAATGTTGTTAGAGAGGAGGGAGTGTATTTGAAAGATGTTATAAAGATAAAGCTGATGGGCCTTGGCTTGGATTGTTTATGGGGTGAGGGGTGTGTGTATGAAAAATAGTGAGGAGTTGAGAATGTCACTGATTTCTATAAATCTCAGGGAAAAAGAAGATAGTACTCCCTCCATAGTAATAGGGAAGCTTGAAGGGAGTAATTAGGGAAGATTTTAAAGGAAAAGATAATAGTTCATTTTTAGATATGTTCAGGATGTCTGAAAGGTAATTTAGAGATGTGAACCTGGGAGTCAGTAGAGAGCAGTAGGATGTCTGTCAAGCCTAAGAGCACCGAACAACCCTTGTATTGGGCTTTTATGGAATAGTTGAATAAGCAGTTCAGTCAATGCCGGGGCCTAGAAAGTTGGGGTAGGCATGAAATGCCAACTGTATAACGGGGGAAGGGAATGAATAACCATTTATTAAGAACCTGCCGTATGCCAGATACTATGCTAAGCCCTTTATAAATGTTTGATCCTCACAAAAGCCCTGTAAGGGGTAGATGACATAAAGTTTTCCTGAATCCAGGCTAGGAACACCTTCTACTACAACACCTTTCTCATGCCACCTATTGTCATGGTTCCCAACTAGGTTTCACTCCTATATCACTTGATCTCTTTGACAAGTTAAACTATATGGTAGTCATTTTAGAATAATGAGTTCTTAACCTTTTTTTGTGTGTCATGAACCTATTGGATCATCTTGTGAAGTAGATTTCTGAGGAAAATTCCTACTCAGAATGTTTTTAAATATGTAAAATAAAATGTATATAAAGGAAATAAAAATATTTAAAGACAAATAGTTGATATACTAAAAATAAAACAAAAGAAACCAAGTCCAGGACCTAAGAACCACTTACATTAAAAACTAGTTTGTTATAAATTTTGCCTCGTCAAATATCAAGAAACTGTAACAGTAAAAACAAAAAGTCTACAGAAAGACTGGTGAGAGATCCAAGCCAGATCATTCTATGAGTATGTGAGTATAAAACTTGAAAACAACACAAGAAAGGAAACTGGAAATGATCTATAAATATTTCTTGAATAAATTCCTTTCTATACAAATAATAGTTGAACCACTATATTTGGACAACAACTTCATAGTCTCTGATATGCAACACAAGAAAATACAAGTGAGGCTAAAGAGAACAAAAGTGGGAAGAGCTGGGCTAAATATCTAGAAAGGATAGCCAGGAGCCTGGATAGCCACAGCCTGAGAGTACCAAAATGTTATGGTCTATACCTGATTCAGGCCAGTCCCTGGTAGTTTCAGTTTAATATGGAACAAATTGTCAATCAAGCAACAGTTAATAAAAGAAGATATACTTAACCATAATAACAAAAGCAACAAAAGATATTCAACAAGGATAAGCACTGAGTTCCCTCTGATTTGATTCAGCTAAGGGAACTTCCAACATGATCCACCTTTGAAGTACCTGACAACTCCTGAAGCTATAGCAACTTTGTACTAATGTAATAAAGAAGTGATGTCAAAAGCTTGAGTCTTTATTCTTCTGTGCTCATTAATTCTCAAGGAATGTTTCAATATCTTTAAAGGAAAAAAATAGCCTAACCTGCATGGCAGGAGGGGTTTAGAGATTGTTCTTCCAAAATGAAAGATCAAAGCTTAAGAAAGGATGATACTAAACACCCTGAAATTTTAAAAACATTATTATTAGTGAAAAGATGAGGGAGAAAAGCATTACCATTACCTTTCCATTCAATACAAAATTTTTATGAGAATAATATACACATACATTAAGAGTATGCTAGATGAAGTTTTGAGAAAAGGAAAAGAAGGCTTTTGTAAGCAATATTTTTTACAGCTCATATGTTTAGAGAAACAAAAATAACTGTGAATGCAGAGAATACAAGTTCCCAATATACTTAGCATTAAGTATAAAATATATATATATTTTATTAGGTAGAACAAAACAGTAGTTAAAGGCTATTTTTCAACCTACAATGTTTTCCTTGATTATTCCCTTGAATATTTATTGAAAGATTTAATAAATATAATTTAATCAATGACTCTATTTACAAATGAGGCAGAGATCAGAGAGATTTATGCTCACCAAAAGTGTCTGCCTATGGAAGAGGTGTACAGCAGAGATCTAAATTAAAGGGGCATTCCTTAATGATGGTAAAGTCTTGATGCTCCAGTGAGCAGATAACAGTATATTTAATGTGTGTCAAGACTTGGCATAGTGTTTTAGGCTCCTAAATCACAACCACATTCATTTAAATAAATTGGATCTACCTATCCAGATAGGAGAAAGAAAAGAAAGAAAATGGATAATGAATGCTTATTGTTAGGCTTTAATTTGCAGTTAGATGGATAAACTACAGAACTGGTTAGTCACTTTATATATATATATCTTGGACAGGTATAAGAGATGACCAATGAGTTGGAAGACCAATGGAAGAAGAGAGAACTGGATTACTTTTGGGAAATTGTGCATTGCTTTTAAGAATCTCAAGGTTACCCTTGAAAGAGACTCATTAAAAACAACAACAATATGGTAACACTTATGGGTAATGGAGATATTTACCTGTATATGTTTGCTAATTATTTCTTTACATATCTTTACTTAGTTGTTTATATTTACTAAAAAGAGTTTCTTTTTAAATTTAATATTTAGGGGCAAGTTAGGTGGCTCAGTGAATTGAGAGCCAGGTCTAGAGATGGAAGGTCCCAGATTCAAATCTAGCCTCAGGCACGTCCCAGCTGTGTGACCTTGGGCAAGTCACTTACTGCCCCGCCCCCATTGTCTAGCCCTTATTGCTCTACTGCCTTGGAACCAATAGACAGTATTGTTTTAATTTAATTTTTTTTTTTTGCAATTACATCTGAAAACAAACTTTAACATTTAAAAAAAATTTTTCTTGAGTTCCAAATTCTCTTAATCTCTCCCTTCCAATCCCCTTCCTTGAAATGGCAAGCAATAGATTATTGTGCATAGTAATGTCAAACATGTTGTGAGAACTCTCCTCCTCCTCCTCCAACCCCCAAGCAATATAAAGTTTTTAAAACCATGCTTTGATCTGTATTTAGTTCTTTCTTTGGATTGCATTTTTCATCATGTCCTTCAGAATTGTCTTGGACTGTCATTCCCCAATTGATAAATGGTCAAAAGATATGAATAGGAAGTTTTCAGATGAAGAAACCAAGCTATCAATAATCATTTGAAAAAATGTTCTAAATCACTCTTGATTAGAGAAATGCAAATTAAAACAAATTTGAGGTACCACCTCGTGCCTATCAGATTTACCAAGGAATATGACAAATTTTGTAGGAAATATGGCAAAATTGGGACACTAATGCATTGCTGGTGTGACCATCCTGCCAACCATTCTGTAAAACAATTTGGAATTATGTCCAAAAGGCTAAAAACAATGCATACACTTTGATCCAGTAATACTACTACTACTACTACTATGTCTGTATCCCAAAGGGATGAAAAAAGATGGGAAAGGACCTACTTGTACATAAATATTTATAGCTGCTCTTTTTGTGGTGGCAAAGAATTGGAAACTAAAGGGATATCCCTCAGATGGGGAATGGTTGAACAAATTGTGGTATATGATGGTGACAGAATACTATTGTGCTATAAGGAATGATGAACAGGATGATTTCAGAAAGAGCTATAAAGAGCTATGTGAACTGATGGAGAGTGAAATAAGCAGAACCAGGAAAACATACACAGTAACAGCAACATTGTGGGACAATCAAATGTGATAGACTTTGCTACTAACAGCAATACAATGATCCAGAACAATTTTGAGGGACTTATGAAAAAGAATGCTATCTACCTCCAGAGAAAGAACTGTTGGAGTAGAAATGCAGATGAAAGCATGTGATTTATCACTTATTTGGGTATATATTTTAGGATTTTGGTTTTATTAAATCATTTACTTACACAAATGAATAATATGGAAATGCTTTGCATGATAATACATGTGTTACTTAGATTGAATTGCTTGCCAGCTCAGGGGGGTGAGAGGGTGAGGTAAGAAGAAGGGAGGGAGACAGTTTAGATCATATAACTTCAGAAAACTTATGTGGAAATTTGCTATTAAAAATTTAAAAAAACAGTTAAGAAAACAAATTGTCTTGGATCATTGTAATGTTAAGAATAGATAAGTTATTTTTTTTTTTATCTGTGTAGTGTTCTCCTGGTTCTGTTCATTTCACTTTGTATCAGTTCATGTAAGTCTTTCAGGTTTTTCTGAGTGTCTTGCTTATCATTTCTTACAGCACATTCTATCATGCTCATATACCACAACCTGTTCAGTCGATAGGCATTTCCTCTGTCATTTCTAGTTTTTTACCAGCACAAAAAAAGACTGCTATAAATATTTTTTGTATATACTTGTCTTTTTTCTTTTCTTTTTTTTTAAATCTCTTTAGGATACAGACCTAAGAGTGGTATTTCTGGGTCAAAAGGGTAATGAAATAATTTTATAAGCTTTTGGGCATAGATCCAAATGCTCTCTAGAAGGGTTGAATCAGTTTACAACTTTCCCAACAGTGCATCGGTGTTTTGATTTTCCCATAACCTCATCATCATTTGTCATTTTCTTTTTCGGTCATACTAGCCAGTCTTGTTTATTTCACATTCCTCTAACCAATAGTGATTTAGAGCATTTTTTCATGATTATAGTTTTGATTACTTCATCTGAAAACTATATGTTCTTATCCTTTGACTATCAATAGGAGAAAGACTTGTATTCTTATAAATTTGACTCAGTCCACTATATATTTGAGAAATGAGACCGTTGTCAGAGAAACCTGTTTTAAATTTTTTCACAATTATGATTACTATGTATATACCTCCAACCTATTTTTTCTATTTACTCCACTTTCTCTCTCTCCTTCTATTCTGTCCATCCTGAGAAGTATTTTGTTTCTGACTCTCCCAATCTAGCTTTCCTTCTACCAGCCCAGCCCATCCCTTCTCTTTTCCTTTTCCTCTCCTAACTTTTCTATAGGGAAAGCTAAAGATTTCTATACCCAACTGAGGTTATATGTTATTCTCTCTTTGGGTCGATCCTGATTGAACATAAATTCAAACACTTTCCCTCTTCACCTTCCCTTCCACTGTGAAAGCTCTTTCACTCCCCTTTTATATGAGATAATTTATTCTAACTGTCCCCCCTTTTTCCAGTGAATTTGCTTTTCTCATCCCTTAATTTTATTTTTTTAGATATCCTATCATATTCAACTCACATTTGTGCCCTCTATTAACTCCTTTTAGCTGCCCAAATAATGAAAAAGTTCTTAGGATTTACAAGTATCTTCCCATTTAGGAATGCAAACAGTTTAATTATTGAATCCGTCTTTCCTGTTTCCCTTTTTAAGGTTCTATTGAGTCTTGTATATGAAAGTCAAATTTTCTGTTCAGCTCTGGTCTTTTCATCAGACATTCACAGAATACTATCAAAATTATTCTATGTGGAATACCATATTTCAAAGACTTATAATCTTTTAATAAAGAAGTTGCTAAATCTTGCATTATCCTGACTGTGGCTCCACAATATTTGAGTTGTTTCTTTCTGTCTACTTGCAATATTTTCTCTTTGATCTGGGAGCTATAATATTCCTAGGAATTTTCATTTTGGCATCTTTTCCAGGAAGTTACTGATGGATTCTTTTAATTTCTATTTTACTTTTTGGTTCTAGACTAATAGGATAGTTTTCTTTGGTAACTTCTTAAAATATGAAGCATAGGCTACTTTTTTTTTTTTTAATCATGGCTTTCAGGTAGTCCCATAAATCTTAAATTATTTCCCCTGGATCTGTTTTTCAGGTCAGTTGTTTCTTTAATGAGATATTTATATTTTCTTCTATTTTTTCATTCTTTTGATTGTGTTATTGTTTCTTGACGTTTCATAGAGTCATTAGCTCCGACTTTCCCAATTCTAATTTTTAAGGAATTATTTTCTTTGGTGAGCTTTTACACTTCCTTCATTTGGCCAATACCACTTTTTAAGAAGTCCTTTTCTTCAGTTTATTTTTGTGAATCTTTTCCCATTTGGTCAGTTCTGCTTTTTAAGTTCTCTTTTCATTTCTGTGCCTTTTTTTTTTTTTTTTTTGACATTTGGCCTTTTCTAGTCTTTAAAGTATTTTCTTCAGTATATTTTCGTGCTTCTTTTGCCAAAATTAACTTTTTTCCCTTGATTTTCCTGTATCATTCCCATTTCTTTCCCCAATTTTTCTTCCACTTCTATTGATTTTTCAAATCCTTTTTGAGCTGTTCATGGAATTCTTTTTGGGCCTGAGACAAATCCACATTTTTCTTTGAGGTTTTTTATGTTCTCAGTTTTGACAGTTTTCTTTTGAGTTTAGGTTTTGATCTTCCTTATCACCAGTTTATTTTCCCAGCCTATTTAAAAACTAAGTTGGGCTCTGCTCCCAGAATGGAGGGGGTACTGTCCCAAGCTTCAGGGCTTTTTGGTGCAGCTAATTTCTGAATAGTTCTGAGGTTCTATTAAGTTTCCAATTCTCCTAAGGTAGAGAACAGTGTGCGCTCCACTCTGAGGACCTGTGTTCTGGTCTATAAGTAATTATATGCTTTCTTTTCCATCCTGGAACTATGATCAGATTCCCCACACTCTTGCACTCACAAGTTCTAGTGTGCTACTACTGAGATAGGATCCAGGTATAGGCAGTGCAATAGAGTCCTGCGCCCAGTGTCAGCAAATCTTTTGATCAGTTATCCAACCAGATTACCATCTATGGGCTGAGAGCTCTGGAAGCTACTATTGCCAATTAAGTTACCTCCCAAGGCCTGTGCTGGCTGGTTAAGGTATGCCCACTACTATCATGCTCACAGAGTTTCTACCTTTTCTTTGCCATCTAGGCTCTGCCTCACTCAAAGGGCTTTTAAAAATGATTGTCTCATTGACTCAATCTCTCCATTTCTTGAATTTGTATTTGAGGACAAAATAAACCTAATGTAAGAGATTTTGTATAGCCAGTAGGATTTGGTGAAATTGAAGATAGGCTTAGGCCTAGGAATAGAGTCAGTGATGTTAAATAATGTTTTTTTTGGGGGGGATAGCTGGGTAGCTCAGTGGATTGAGAGTCAGGCCTAGAGACAGGAGGTCCTAGGTTCAAATCCAGCCTCAGACACTTCCCAGCTGTGTGACCCTGGGAAAGTCACATGTCCCCCATTGCCCACCCTTACCATTCTTCCACCTATGAGACAATAGACAGAAGTTAAGGGTTTAAAAATGTAAAAAACAAAACAAAAAAATAATGTTTTAGGGTATTTCCATTTCCAGGTTGACCCAACATTTATATATTATTCATTGGCATGAGAACTTTGGGCTATTTGGAAACCCTTGAATACTGTAAGAGGTTTGGCTTCTGACTCAACAAATGAGGGAATGTGGCAGCAAAACCAAAACCATTCTACCATTCTCTGATTATTGACTATTACTACTGAAAAATTGACCATTAAATAAATAAAAAGTGAAATTAAATGAAATCAAGCTTTTTGTTCATGAACAGAAGATAGAGCCAATTAATGGACTTGTAAGAGTCTCTCTATTTCTTCCAGTGGCAGATTTTATAAGGCACAGCATTATATATTGTTTTTCAGACTTTTCAGTTATATCTGACTCTTCATGACCCTATTTCAGGTTTACCTGGGAAAGATCCTGGGGAGGTTTGCCATTTTTTTCTCTAGCCCATTTTACAGATTAGGAAACTGAGGAAAGCAGTAAAAGTGACTTACCCAGGGTCACACAATTAATAAGATTCTAAGACTGGATTTCAACTCAAGTCTTCCTGACTCCAAACCCAGCACTGTGCCACATAGATTAAACCAAGCTATTCAAGATGAGTTAAGAGAAGAGAAGGATTGGAGGAAGATTCTTTCTGTGCTAGTAACTCCTATTTCTCTTCTTTCTCTCATTTCTGTCCCCTTTGGGAAGACTATGACATAAAGGATTCCTGGGAAGGACTGAATCAGGCTATTCTCACTGTCAGGCCAGATTTGATGTTGGGATGAAAGGAGGCAAAACAGTTAGCAAAAGGAAATTTATTTACCTGGAAAAGATATTAACAAAGAAAGGATATTCAAAAGTTATTCCCAACTCTTAGCTCAGGTAGATGCAGCCCCTTTAATTTTTATATGGGAATGTGTTTGGTCAGCAGCTAGAGCTTGGGGGTGATTTGTGTAGTCTAATGATATCCACTATACAGGGGTGAACCTCCCCTGTACCAGGAATCCAGGTCAATATGGTCAGAGCCAGCCAAAAAAGGCCAAAGAACAATTTTGTCACCGTTTAAGGAAAAACAAGCAAAATCTACATTATGGAGATGAGGGAGGAACTCTGGCAGATTGGTCCTATGAGAAAAAATATCCTTTACCACTCCAAAGCTAATTTTGATACAAGATGATAAACTGATAAAGAGTAGTCAGGGAATGAAATTAGGGTTTATGGGATAAATATTGCCAGAAAGAGAAGGAAGATTTAGATGGTTGATTAGTTCCTTTGTGGTAGCATCTGAGTTTTATGCAGGAAGGAAGGGAATAAGCATTTAGAAACTATCACAAATATTTTATTTCATCATGATAACCCTGTGAAGTAGGTGCTCTTGTTCTCATTTTATACTTGTGGCTTACCCAAGGTTACAGAGGTAAAGTATACAGAGCTAAAAGTTGGATTTGAACTCAAATCTTCTTGACACAAGACCCAGTACACTATCCATTCTTTCTATCATCTAGCTACCTCTAGATTACAGGAGTGAATTTTTAAATGAATTTTAGGTCACTAAGTGTGTTTATAATGTTTATTAAAATATTTTTAAAATTATTTCAGTATTAAAAAATTATACAAAGAGAATTTGTAGCATCTGTTCAGTTCATTTCTAGTTCAGCTGAATATATAGTGTGTTTTCTTGCTTCAACAGGTTCACTCTTGTTTGAAGAACAAATTCTGTAATATATGACTATCAAACTTGGGAACATTATCATAAACCCAGCATGTTGTTCCTGAAAGGAGGTAAAATTAACAACCATCTACGAGTACAGTCAGAAATGAACAAACAAAAAAGGGCAATCCAATTTTAAAAAATTCATGCTTGGCAAAAATAAAAAATTAGACCACTGGTTTTCAAAATAATACATGTTGCTTTTTAAAAAAATGTTTGCAATAAAATTATCACTCTCTGGGTACTATAGCCATGCAGCCCATTGTATGGCAATAAATTCTATGCAGTAGTATTCACATGCTGTATGTACAGGGTTGTGTGTTTGTGTATAAATCAGCCATCTGTCCTTATTTTCTTTAGTTTAAACATAAATAAAAAGTTTATTGATGCTACTTATGGGAAATAATACTTTTCTTATTTTAGTTGAATCAGGTGAAGACAAAGGAGTGACTAGTGAAGTAGAGATGACTTAAGAGAGTTTAGAGGTCAAATGACTCTTCTTTGATGTTACTTAGCCCTGAAAATTGTTGACCTCTCAAGTGGCCTGCTCTAAAAGAAGACAGAAAGCCATATGTAGGAGGGAGTTAAACATTTGATTGTTAAAACATTGGGTAGATAAAAGAGAAGACTGAATGTATAATGGAGATTTACTGGCTTTGTAGAGGATTAAGTACAGTTAAGTATTTCATCAATTCAGATAATTATTATGGAGAAAAGTTCATTAGAAGCCCTTGATTTGCACAAACCATTCTAAAATATTAATATCATATAATAATACATTCCTAAGAGTATTTTCATCTTACAGAAGATGTGAACTTCAATTGGTTGAATGGGGTCCAGGAATATGCAATATGACCTTGGCAATGTCGGCACCCTCCATAAAAAGACTGATTTTCCTCAAGGTGATAGCTTCATATTCCCCTTTTTTGACAATGTTAGTTCTGGCCTTTGAGATACCTCCTTGCGAATATATAAATTCTCTGAACTGCCCTGGTCCTTAGTTTTATGCTAACTCTGGTTCTGAAGTCTGCCAGTCTAGGGGCAAACTCAGGTTTCTGATGGATACTAAGGGATGCCTCTTATTGAGATTTTTGTATTGGATCTCATTTATGTTGTATACCTTGAGGATTAATGACAGAAATATCAAAAGTGGGAGATCATTTTGGGAACAAGATTAGTGATGAAATTTTGCTGATGAAAAAAATAATGCCACATCACATTTCTTTTCTATGGCCATCTTTCTGTGATTTTTTTTCAATCAACCAGTATTCTATAAGATTGAGACAAATCTCATACTATCATTTGGAGGCATCAAAGGATTCTTCAAGAAAGCTTTGGTTTTGGGCCCTTAATTTCACCAAATAAATCACCAATTTTCTAAGTTCAGAATTTAAAAATATCAGTTAAAGGAGGAAAAGGATGGGAAAAGGGTATCACTTTTCAACACAAAGTAGTGTGCTGCAAAAAAAAAAAAATCACCGTTAGTATTGCTTTGTTGGGAGTCTTGGGCCTGATATTGAAAGCAACAGATGCAGATGCTGCTGGGGAGAACATAAGATATCGCCCTTGATTTTATGGTTATATTTTCCCCTGGACAGTTTGGGCAAATCATATCCCTAAGGGCCAAAAAGGGCATAACAGAGATAGAATTGACTCTGACCAAAGGGGAGAGGTTGGAGAAGGAGAAATGAGGAAAGATTAATCCCTTCTGCCTAGATGAAACCCCTAGTGAAACTTGGAGATCATTATTCTCTGGGTCAGAAGTTCCAATCTTCTAGAGGTGGAAGGATGTATGAAAGAGAGTTAGCAGTAAATGAACCAGGGAATACAGAATGGATGGCAGAAAAAGGAGATGGGGAAATCTCAAAGCCACTTAGCTGCTTGCAAAGACACTAAAAGCTTTGGTTTTTAGATAGCATTTGTACATACATTTTGGAGAGGAGATACTCTTTGAGTCACTCTGGTTTGGTTTCTGGTAGCTAAAGTCCTGGTGCTAGTTTTGATTTTGCTTTGGTTCAACTATGATCCTCCTCCCAGTTTATGATCTGAAGATAACACAGGCTTGTTTTATATTTGGGAAATGGTTGTAATTTTGGCTTTGGCTGCTAAGTTCTTCCAACTCATCCTTTGGTTGAGTTTCTCTTATATATTAGTACCCTGGGGTATTCTATCTGATAATACTCAGAATTGAGTCCAAGGTTATTTACCACTAGGCATAGAATATGCTCTTTGTCTTGGTGTGGCCACAAGAAGATAGAGACCAAGGGGTAGAATGTTTCTGGTGTTATTCTGCCCAGACCTTAGGGCCTAAAGCTATATGCAATTAATGATTTAAAGCTTATGTGTGGCTCAGTTTGAATCCCAATTCACTCCCAGATTGAAGACAGACTAAATGCACTAATGTTTGCTTCTAGAGGTTTCATATAAAATTAGTAGTAAGAAGTAAAGATAGTACTTTGGCTCTGACAAACTGTTTATTCCTAAATAGGCCACTGTTTTTGAAATGAGTATATCTTCAACTTGTATATCCTTGTTGAATGTTGAGCGTTGTATTTGTTTATATTTTATAAAGTAAAAGTTTTCTTAAGTTGATTCCATTGATTCAATCTTCAGATCTTGTATTTGCATTTGGGGTCATTGTACAAATGGACAAAGACAAATGGTGTTTGGGGTCCTTCAGGCCAGACTGACTTTACATGGCACCAAGATGGAAGGAAATGAAGCACACCCAGAAGATGCCTTACACATGGAATAAACACTTAGCTTTCAATGTCTTGATTACCAGGTAACTAGCAATGTTCTAAAATGCCCAAAATAAAAAACAACAATAACAACAAAAAACAAGCAAACAAAAACCAAACAACTCTGGGATAAAGCACTATAAAAGTGAAAAGTAAAGATAAATACCTGTACAAAATTAGGTGCATTAATATTAAAATACTAGTTTAATGAAAATTGAACTTTCTGAGGAAAATAATGCTATTTCCTCCCTCAAAGAATTGTTTGAAACTCAAATGAAATAATATGTACATATAACCCTAGTTTAAGCAGCCTCTATCACAAAAAAAAAACTTTCAATTAATTTTTTAATGAACAAAAATCTATTTTTTCTTATTTTTATCTGAGGAGGGAAGAACTATTGTAATAAATATGCATAATCAAGAAAAACAAATTCATGAACTGATTATGTTAAAAAAAGATCTCATTTTTCACAGAATCCACAATCTTTCTATAAGAAGTGGGACACATACTTCATTGTTTGTCCTTTGACATATCTCACAAAACCTTTTTAAAAAAGCCGAACAAAACTCTTACCTTCCATCTTAGAATCAATACAGTGTATTGGTTCCAAATTGGAAGAGCAGTAAGGGCTAAGCAATGGGGGTCAAGTGACTTGCCCACGGTCACATAGCTAGGAAGTGTCTAAAGCTAGATTTGAACCTAGGACCTCCCATCTCTAGGCCTGGCTCTCAATCCACTAAACCACCCAACTGCACCCTCACGAAACCATTTTGAATAGAATGTTTAGAAGTTACAATTTAATTTACTATTCTAGAGAGAGTTTCTTGGCTAGAGAGAAGCTGTATGAAATACAGAGAAAGAACTGAGAATGTCCTTAATGGAAGTCTGAATAAACTGTTAAGGGGAAGGAGGATGAAAAGGTATTTTAAGAAAACTAATGTTAATTCATCCTATGATGAATGGTATAATATTCTGAAAAGAGTTCTTGAGTGGCTTTGCCATCCTGAGATTAAATGTGGGACTATGATTCTAGTGTCTATTTTCCTAGTTGTGGAGAAGTCAGTGGTTATAGTTTATAGTTAGAGGCAATTCTAGCTATGACCTTTATCATAGCTATTACAGTGTAAAATATTTAAATGCTTTTATATTGTTACACTGTGAATAAATTGTGTAGCCAGTTAAATTGATATTTAAATTTATGAGACTAGATGTGATATGCATCAAATTCACAGAAAATGAAAAGAAACTAAATGGAACCTCTATTTCTGATGTGGAAAAAGATGACAATACAATATACTATTTTTTCTTATATTCACAATGATAAATTAGCCATTTATACAGTCTGTCCTGACAAAGAAAAGCTTTTATTGCAAAGAACAATGGCAGATATTGTATAATTCTTAGAAGGAAATATATGTTTTATAATCTATAATGTTAAGTTTAAATACTTTTGAGAATAATTTCAGGATAAGGATTTTGCCATCTCCCCAGAATCCAGACGACGAATCTGTTTGGTGAAGACACCATGAAGATGCCTAAAAAGCCTTCACTGGATCATGAAGATCCAATTTGAACTTTGGGGTGCAGTTGACTGAATTATGGGGAGTGGAAATTGAGTGAATACAATTGTTTTGAATGCACACTATTATGCCAATAGGGGACTGCCCCCAAAATGGCTAATTGTCGATGCATCTAGTTTTTATCCATTTCTTTTATCCCTAAATTCCTAAAATTTAGGAGTTGTCTACGTCTACAGATCCAGCGAAGAAAAAGGGCCAACCTTTTTTTGCCGGATCTCAGGGGAAATTGTATATTTGGAATAGGGGAGATGCCATTTAAAAGTATGTTATATATTTCCTATGGACACGTGGGGACTTTGAAACTACATTTCCCATGATTCCTAATGGCAAACAGGAAGTATGATGATGTAAGAGAGGGGATAAGACTCCTGGGTCAGGAGGAAGTCTCGCTCTTAGCTACCGGGTGTGGGAAGATACGAAAGGTAAAAATGGCTGAGGCAATGTGAATTCTTACAGGCACGTAGTCTAATGATTTTATCCCTATCAGCATGGCCTTAATTAAACTACTAATTTCTCTTATTATATCAGTCTTTATCATTTTTAATCGTAACAATATGCCCTTAAAGTTTAAAGAATTCTCTCTGATCCTGGCAAATCTGTCATTTCACCCGCTTCCCACTTCCTCCTTGCTTAGCACTAAGGACCTTATTTTCCCCAAAGTATCTGGAAACTGAATGAGCTTAATATAACTCAGTACTAAACCATAGTAACTGTGCTTTCTGCATTGTTCTAAAATATTTTTGTGAATCAGGGCTTTACATGCAGATGAACTATTTCCTTGTTTTAAAACTACTTGGAAGTCCTTAAAACCTCTGTTCTTAACAAATTTTTTCCAAAATCGAAGAGAAAAATACAAAATTTTGTAACCACATTTATTTTTTCTATTTGATCAATCACTTCCCTCCCCAATATTTCTACCTGTATTTTCACCATTGCCTAGATCAAGTAAATCAATCTATCAATAAACTATTATTAAGACCTGGAACTATGTGTGCAAGCCTTTGCAACTACAGAACCAAACATATCGGACACCAGGAAGTCAGAAGTAAAAGAAACAGCATCCTTTTAGCGGTTGTTCTTTTTATTCATTTTAGTTATAACCATACAATTTCTCTGAAATAGAATAGAGTAACATGTTAGACTTTGGACAAACATTTAGTGTAATTCTTTTGTACATAATTCACTTGAGTATCATTGATATTCAGCTAGCATATAACAGGAACAGACCTGAATAACAAATCAAATAGTCAAAAGTCTGAAACTTGAATATCCTTAATTAATCTGGGGATTAGGGTACAAAGGGAGGGGATTATCTGGATACAATGAATTTGAAAAAAAAAAAAAAGATTTTAAATGGCTAAAAGCATGTGGAGACTTTCTGGTTGCTTCATCTAATCCTCCTCTACTAATACTTTCTTGTAACTCTTATGACCTGTACAAATAAAATAACTTAACTTCTTAAGCATTATCATTACATCCCCAACTATGATAAGTATTTGAAATTTTATGTAATGGCATGATTTGCAGAAGTGCACATAACATACTATAGAAGCAAAAATTTTTGTAACAGAGTAAGTGCAGTTTGTGCCTTTGCATCATTCTAATCTTGAATTACACAGGCAATTAACACAAAAGAGGGCTGGCCATTTCATTAGTGGAACCACTGAGCACAAAGATACTTTTTTATCTGGCTCTTATCCCCTTCAGTGAATACCATTTTCCCTCAAATCTTCCACATATATTAAAATTCTTAAAGTAACTTCTTTGCCTTAGTGATTCTGGTCCCAGAAAGGCATATAAATGTAGAAGCATCACTTTACAAGATAGGATGGTGACAGTCTGTCTCCATATGGCACTGATAACATGGAAAAGAAAGTAAAAAATAAAAATAATAACTGAAAGGCCTATAGTACTGCTTGAAAGATCTTGTCAAAATAGCAATTAAAGAATACTATCAAAGGTCTTCACATTGGAGAGACTCCTGAAAGATGCAAATTTTATTACACAGGACTGCCTTCATTTAGGAAATATTTCTAGATATTTCCAGGGTCTAAGACTTTCTCTTTTAATTCTTGTAATTCACTAATTCACTCAATCCAAATCATTTTTGCACCTTCCTTTGTATTTAAATTTAATACATATTTTTCTTCTTGGTATTATCCTAATTGTTCCAATTGTACATTCTCAAACACTGAAACATTTTGAGTTTTCTCCAAACATCCTTTTGTAAGATCTCTTTCCAAACCTAACCTCAAAATTATCCATTATGTACTCCATGATTATTACTGATCATATACCCACACATAAGCTTATGAACACAAACACATACCTATACACACACACCATACACACAGAGCTCTACAACATTTCCTTGGTCTCTGAAACATTTGAGTATAACATTTCTCTAACTCTAGTATTCAGATACCTAAAAGCATTTTTTCCTCCGATTTTCACTATGTGCCCTTCAAAAGAGGTGAGAAGGAGGCAGCTGGGTAGCTCAGTGGATTGAGAGCCAGGCCTAGAGACAGGAGATCCTGGGTTCAAATATGGCCTCAGACACTTCCTAGCTGTGTGACTCTGGGCAAGTCACTTGACCCCCATTGCCCAGCCCTTACCACACTTCTGCCTTAGAACAAAAATACAGTATTGATTCTGAGATGAAAGGTGAGGGTTAAAAAAGAAAAAAAAAAAAAAAGGTGAGGAAACTAACAACTTGGGATCAAAAACAATTTCCCTATAAGCTATGTGTCAATTCAGAAGTGTCATGAACAGAATTTATAAAGAAGGAAATGCCAAGTTTATACTGTACTGTTGCTATCACTTGAGTTAACTCATCTTAGTTTTGCAATAAAACTCTCTTTGGAAAAGTTTGTGGATGGTGTTTTCTCAAAAATGTACAATTTGCATTTGTGCTTATACTTAAAAACTACCTTTGTAGTGGTATTAACTGATCATTTACATGGCTTGGTCAAGAGGTCCTAAAAAACATTTACACCCACAAATATAAGAACAAATGGCTCTGGCTCACCTAATGTTAACTGATATATCTGTATACTCCTTAGTCATTTCCCCCTCCCATTTTAAAGAGCTAAGAGAGTACACATATATACATACAGTAAGATATCCTTTAAGGGTTACTTACACAAATTTCCACTGAGTTTTGGAACTGCTGCTCTGGGCTCAAGCTCTCCTGATTGGGTAGGGCATGGGCCTCACATGGTCCACTATAGCTAGTTGGTCACGGCCATCCTTCACATCTATTCCAGCTCTCCTTTCTCTTCCCTACCCTCTTCTTTCTCTTGTTTTTCCCTTTTCCTCTGGAAGTTATAATCAATCAAATCAATGTTGCCATTGCTAATGGAGTTAAGCACATGCCTATGAACTCCTTTAGCATCAATCAACAAATATTCATTAAATATCTATTTTGCCTCAGGCTCTGAACTAGGTAAAGGGGACAAAAAACAAAAGCAAAACAGTTTTTACCCTCAAGGAGTTTATCTTTTAATGGGGACTAGAACATGCACATATATAGGTATATAGAAAATACAAAGAAGATACAAAGTAAACTTATAGAAGAATACAATAAGAGCTAGTAAGAATGGACTCTCTCTCTCTCTCTCTCTCTCTCTAAAAAGCCTCATGCAGAAGGTGATGTTTAAGCAGAATCATGAGGGAAACAAGGGATTCCGTGACATAAACATTCTTCTATTTCTATATGTGTTTCAACTACTGATAAGTAAGCCCCGGGAACACAGAGTCTATTTTCAATTTCATATCCCTACTACTTACTTAGCACAATGTTTGGCACATAGTAAGCAAAACAGATACATTTCTATTAATTCATTCATGTATTCATTCTTAACAAAAACAGTAGAATAGAAAGGAAAGAGTTGATGAACAATCCACGGTTAACTGTTAATTTTTATCCAGACCACAAAACACTAAAAATACTGAAATTATTTTCATAAAGAATTATTTAGTTTGACAGTATGCTATATATTAGAAATATAGGATGAGCCCAGAAAGACAAAAAACATTTCATGAGGTTTAATAGCTGATTTTTGGGGGGGTTAGGCCTATATGCTAATCTGCACATCTGCTCTGTTAGAGCTTTCAGAATGCATCAAGAGTATACTATGGTAAGGTTTAAATTGAAGACTTGGCTATTTCTCAAATCTTTAGTGTCCATTTCATTTTGAAATATTCCAATGCTGAAAATGGGTTCAAACCAACAAATAACAAAATCTTAAAACCTCTCCACTTCTAGCCATGAAATGACCTGTTAAAAGGCATACAATGTCTGCAGTTACAGAACACTTTTCATCAACCACTCTCTTCACATAGGGCCATTTAAAAGTGACATTTGATTAATGAAAGGTGAATATAAAGTGATACATCTTAATGAGGAGCAGCATGTCAGAAGTATAGAGGACTGGCTTTAGAGAAGAAAAAGACATATGTTTTAAGTTAGGGCTCTGAGGCAAATTACTTGTATGAGAGGAGGGCAAGTCATATTCCCAATGCTATAAATTGCTGAAAAGTTCTGACCGCTTTGGTAGAAGGAGAATCCTCATCTGGGAGTACCTCTACAGGTTCATTCCTTATTCCTATCCTTATCTTATAGCCAATATATGTGGAAGACATGATGAACCTAGACAAAAATAACCTTAACTTCTTGCATTAGTTAAACTCTTGTATTCTGCATTATTTTTCTTTTATTTTACTCTGAATTTAACCTTAACATCAAATACAATGAATATTTTCATATACGAAGTAGAACATAAAGGATTCATACATAAATCTTAAAATTTCTATTACATACAGCTTGTTTTTCTTGTAGTTTGTCTATAATAAATTCACTGTATAACTTTCAAAGCTGTCCTACCTACCCTAAGTTGTCTGTTTCCTTCTAGCTTTCTTTCTATTTTCAGCATTATTTTTCAAGACAGCAAAGATAAATTACGATTAAATTTTTTTTCTCCCAGTGACTACATTAAATGTGACTATATATATGTATATATGTTTATATAATCTTTAATTACAATACTATCTATAAATCTACCAAACTTTAAAGGGACAGTCAGATTAAAATATTACATGGTGCGTTATTTTTTGTTAATGTAATCTACACTTGGTCAACCTGTTTGGGTTAGATTTATTTGATGTGAAGACTTTTCAAATACCTTAAAAGACCAAAATTGGAGTGACAGAATGGTTCAGATAAGTATCAAGTTTATCTATATGCACAAACTTTAAAATATTTGTCTTTTCATATGGGGAAGTAAAAGACATCATTAAGCCTTAACTTGGATTCTGTCCCACTTTTCCACTTTAATGGATAAATTCACATATTGAACTGAGTCAAAATAAAATAACAAAATTTCAAGCAATCTATGTCTATACTATCATTACTCAAAGTTATTAATACACAAACATTTTTCTGTAGTGAAGTTCACAATTTTGTACTTCCCTCTCATTGGAATTCTCCTTCCCAAGCAATTTCTACTTACATTTTATAGTAATCCTGAGACAAAAGACAAAATCCATAGGAAAGTAAGGAAAAAAGTTAGTAGTTAAAGATTAGGAGTTTTAATTTATTTAAATAGACCAATAGTAATGTTAATGCTGTTGTACCCAAGGAGAAAACTCTCTTTAACCACTCTCTCCTTTCAATCAGACTAAAGGTAGATTAAACAAAAGTCCATTGCCACTTTTAGTTTGGCCTCCATAAAGAAGACAATCTCTAATAACCCTAGTTTCAGGGAATCTAGACCCCTTCCTGAAAATGATTAAGTCTTCTATAAAAGAAGACTAATTAGATTTTTGATTCAAAGGACTTATCCAAGAACTTTAGACTAGGAAACTCTTCCAATATATATTTTTTCTATATTTCATAATACATTAAGGCCCTAGATGTTTAAAAAATGTGATTATTTTATATCATGTATGATCCTGCTGTTCCTTTTTGAAAAGAAATAATTTCCATATGCAGTATTTGATATGTCTAATTTGAAAAACAATCACTTTTAATATGTATGTAAGCCTTGTGGGTTAAAAAAAAATGACCAAAACTTAAATTAAATGATAAACTTCCTAAGACTTAGATGTACTATTTTTTCAATATGCTACATTTATCTGTAAGGCTCTTTTTACACTTAACTGTAGAACGCTTCTGGAATAAAAGAAATAATTATTGATGTTTAGTACATCACTCAGTATGACAGTTGTTAATAGACACTTTCAATTGTTTGAGTTGACACTGAAAAAAGTGTTAAAGAAAAATAAATGTTTATGTGTGTTTTTGTGCATAGGTTTCATACATAAAGAAATCTATAATTTGATTTGCTGTTATGATGAAGCTGGCTTTCTGAGGTCATAAAGCAGAACCCAAAGCAAAAGCATCCTTTTCAATCCCAAGTTCAATATTCTTCACTGCTCTGGAATTAAAGGTTTTTCCTGAGGGAGAACTGTAATGAAAAACAGCCAAGGCATTTTTTAAAGGAAGATTTCTCTTTTAAAGACTATGTCCCTAAATTTAAAGGTTTTCCACATTTTCCACTAGAGTACTCAAGGTTACTGAAAGCACATCTCTACTACTCAGCTGGTAGGAAGAAATTTCAGGGTATGAACTATATACAGTTGAAATAAATTACAGATGCCTACAGTCCCATTATTTACTTAGGATGCCACAGGTTTATAATGGGAAGTGTTTTTTTCAATAAGAATTCCTTATTGCCATACTTCCTATCTTGCTAACTTTCTAGGATATTCTTGCTAATATTCCCAATTTAATAGAATGCATGTTCCACCATTGAAAATCATGCTTGAGAAGAACTAAGTCATGGATTCTGCTAAGATTTGTTAAGATTCATCTCTATGTCTTTATAATGTATGAATCATGTTTTAAACTCCTTGAAGAAGGCCAAAGAATAATTCTGAAAAATATTTGACCTGGGTGAGATGGATGCATGGAGTAAATTTCAAAGGAAGAGAGATGGTTGATAACAGTGACAAAAATGATCTGGAAGTGGCAGTGAAAAGCAATGAAAATGCTTAGTCCTTCCCCTAATCCAGGGTGCTCATGGGCATGAATAAAGGAGCACTCAGTATTAAAGATGCAGGGATGCAGCCAAGTTTTTCACAACACAAGAAGATGGAAAGAGTACAAGATGAAGAGGTCTAGAATGAAGGAGAGTTTGTTAACAATAGTACAGGAATTTTAGAAGGCATAGGCATTCTGAAGGGCCAGTAGAGCCAGATATATACTATAGAGGGATAAGGCTATACAGAGATTTCTGGGGAAAAGTTTCAATTCTATTGTAATCATGGGAAGATCTTAAAAGAACTAAGAAATAATCATGTGGTGCAATGAACAATTTTTATAACTTTTAAGTTAAAGAAAGTTAGCTAAACTAATAAATGTTGCATACATTTTCAGCTTCTTGTAATAGACTTGAAGTTAGGAAGACAAACTGAATCCAAGTCCTGCCTCAGATACTTAGCTTTGTGACTCTGAGCAAGTCACTAAACTCTTTCAGACTCTGTTTCCTCATCTATAAAAGAGGGATAACAACAGCATCTTGCTATCAGGATTGTTGTGAGGATCAAATGAGATAAGAGATATAAAACACATTGCAAACTTATATAAAAGTTACCATTTCCCACCCCCCTTCTGGAACTCACTTAGACACTCCATAACTGACACAATGTAAAAGTCAGCAGAAGTCCATCAGGATAGCTACAAATAATCCATGGTCAAAAAATTCTTAAAAGGCAGTCTTTTATGAATAAAAAGGATAAATTATGATTTAAACTAAATAAAATAAGAAATGGGATTAGAAAAGTAACTAAATGGGGCAGCACAATGGATAGAGAGCCAACGCCTGGTATCTGGAGGACCCGGGTTCAAATTTGTATGATTTATCCCTGACTGCTTAGCTCTTATTGCTCTTAGAAATGTCTTAGAAATGATATTAAGACTGAAGGTAAGGTTTAAAAAATAAGTAACTAAACCTACTCGTTTTCATGGGCTCAAACAATGTCTTTCTATTAGTAGGAAATAATGAAAAAAGTCACACTAAATAAATGTTTATATATAATCATCTCTTGATTACAATTTGATTAATTTCAAAGCAAGATTAGTAACATTTTCCTCCATTTGATTAAGCATTCACTTGAAATAAATAGGATAATTTACTTGGACATTTGGAAAAAAAAAAGCCTACGTAGCTTTTCAATCTTTTGGTCTTTTAGAGATAAGAAATTTACATTTGTAAAATCCTTTCCTTTCTAGGTCACACTTTTTGTTTATTTTCCAGTTGAAGCCACTGCTCTTGCTCATGCCTTCCTCATTCAATGGATGTCCTCTTGGTTTCTTTCTACACTATTCTTTTACTAAAAACACTATCCCATTTATGACTCAAAGTCTTTTTGGTTTCACTGAACTAAGTAATCTTTCTCCTAGATTCTCTTACTAAGAGTTCTAGGCTTCCTGTTTTCTCTCTTTCTAGGAGGCTATTATTCCAGTCCCTGTGTACTATGGTATCTCATCCTGGCTTTTCTTTAGCCACACCATTATTTAAAAGCCCTCTATTTTCCTACAATTCCATTTCTGGACATCATCAACTCACAAAACACAAGATAGAGGTCTTTCTCTCCTTTGTTGGAGGTGTTCAAGTAATTAGCTATCTGGATTCACTAACCTCAATATCATGTATTGACTAACTGAAATACAATATTTGCTAGCATATTTTTGTTCTTTGAAATGTCATTTTTATCAATTATAAATTTTATGATTACACTTTAACCAAGATAAGCATGAACCTGATAGATATATAAGATGACATTGTAAAAAAATGCCATAAAAAATTAAAAGAGTTTACCTTTTGGATCTGTGGTCAGGGGGAAGAGTTTATGGCTAAATGGACTGAAGAGAGGATTAAACAAGGTAAAATGTAAAATTTTGATTACATAAAATTTCTAAATCTTTGCATTAAAAAATCTAAATTAAAATTATAGGCAAAATAGGTAGCTGGAGGGGAAAAATCCTTTGCAACAAATTTATCTGACAAAGGACTCATATTCAAGATAAACAATTGATCCAAAGTTATAAGACTAAAAGCCATTCCCCAGTAGCTAAATGGTTAAAAGATACAAATAGAAATATTTTTAAATTAAGAAATTCTATCCATTGGCTTCGGGAGGGGGGTAGGAAAAGAGAAAGGAAAGAACATGAATTATGTAACCATGGAAAAATATCTAAATTAATTAATTAAACTTAATTTAAAAAAAGAAATTCTAGCTATTAACCAGTTATATGAAAAAACGTTCTAAATCATTAAGCATATTAAATCAATTATGAAAAAGACAAATGTTGGAGAGGCTGTGGAAAATTAGGTATGCTAGTATGTTGATGGTACATATAGGAAATGGTCCATCTATTCTGAACTTTATCAATTCCATATAATCCTCTAGAAGCCACTATTCTGAGTCACTCTTTAAATCAAAATTAATTTCTTTATAGGGAGGCTTTTTTTATTGTAGTACCTACAGACTGTCTTATAAATATTAAAAAACTAGTTGATCTGATCCTTCATACAAGGTACATAATAGTTTATACCTCATATTTGTCTTGCAATTCTCTAAGTAACTTCAATAATATTGATTTCTGAATTATTAAATTTATCGCAAAATATGTCATGCAATACACCAAACAATAAGATTTAAGCTTCTAGGATGACATAAAGTAATAAAATACTATACTACTTACCATATGAAGAGATCCTGAATAAATGGTCTCTTAGAGTCACAGGCTTATTGTTGTACATTACATTTTATTGAAGATTCAGTGTAGTAACCTCAGAAAAGGCTGCAATGCCCCTTTCAAAGCCTTAGATATCCCAAGTCAAATTAGTTTCTATTATGTTGCTTAGGCACCAAAGAAAAGGAGTAATTTTTCTGTGGAGAAAATTTAGCAAGTTCTAGTTATTAAAAAATAATTTTTCCCTTTATGAAAACCTTTTCAATGATTACTTACTCCATCAGATTTCAGTCATATTCCCTCAAGAAGAGTATTACAAAATGTAAATTTAATTATCTGAAGAAATTAAGCTTCTAAATTCAGATTTCAAACAATAGTTTTTAGTAATTAAAATCTGACCAAAAGCCTTGGTGGGCCTGATGG
This sequence comes from Gracilinanus agilis, assembly GCF_016433145.1. Taxonomy (NCBI): domain Eukaryota; kingdom Metazoa; phylum Chordata; class Mammalia; order Didelphimorphia; family Didelphidae; genus Gracilinanus; species Gracilinanus agilis. Next base: position 281,778,964 of record NC_058130.1, on the reverse strand, counting down.
AATAATAGTTTTCTCTACAAGGGACACAAGTGGTATCTAGAAGTGACAAAAACACTGCCTTGATATTGAGTCAATTCCATTCATGCAAATGAAAAAAAGTACTTTAAAGGGATGATTGGCAAAGACAATGAGTTCTATGGAATAACTAGTAATCTGAAGGTTGATTAGATAGCTAATACTGTACTATAAAGAAAACTAGTATTCAGAGGAGGTGGAGGTGAGAACTAAATAATGCCAGATTTTAAAGGGGACTAATTACAGAGGTGGAGAGTGCAATACTGGGTATAGGCAAATATATTGAGCAAGCCAATTTGACTAGACTGGAAAGTGCACAAAGAAGTTTTATGAAATAAAACTGAAAAAAAAATGTATTTTCTACACTAAGCTGAGGATTTTATATTTCATACTAGAAACAGTAGGGAACCATTTTTCCAATACTGAAATTGACATATATCTGTGTTTTAGACGTGGAAGACAGATTGGTTAAATGAGGAAACTGGTGGCAAAATAATTAAGAAGTTGTAGTACTGCAACAGTCTAAAAGCAAGTGGTTGTGAGTATGGAGCTGTGAGTAGAAAGAAGGGGGCAGATGCAAGAGATGTGGAAAGTAGATTGACAAGACTAGAAAACTAATTACATATAGCAGGTGAGTGAAAGAAATTAAGAATGAATCCAAGGCTGTAACCTTGGATGACTAGAAAGATGATTGTTGCAATAATAGAAAAAAAGGTTTGGTGGGAATGCAAAGCTGTCTTGGTTCTGTTGAGCTTGAGATGTCTATCAGTCACCCAGGTAGTGTTATTGAGCAGGTAGTTGGTAACTTTAGACATAAGTTCAAGAGAAAGATTAGGGCTACATAAATTTCTTATCTACATAAAAATAAATGAACTCAGGGCAGTTAGCTCAGTGAATTGAGGGCCAGAAGGGAGGTTCCTGGGTTCAAATCTGGCTTCAGACACTTTCTAGTAACGTGACCCTGGGCAAGTCACTTGATGCCCATTTCATAGCTCTTTACCACTCTTTTGCCTTAGAACCAATACACAGTACTGGTTCTAAGATGGAAGGTAAGGAGGGACAGAGGGAGGAAGGAAAGAATCCATAGGAGCTGATATCACAAAGGGAGTGAATAGGAAAATAGTATTTGGGTATACCCATCCTTGTTGGATGGGAGAATGATGATACAGCAAAGGAGACTTAAAAGGAATGATAAAGGAGATCCAAAAGAAAAGTGCTATTAAAACTTGGAAGGCAAAATATATTTAATAGAAAGAAATCATGGCTCTAGAGCATCTGAGAGGCCATCTAGTCTAACCCCTTCGTTTTACAGATGAGGAATTGAGCCTAGAAAAGTTAGTGCTTCACCCAAGGTCATTCCAGAGCCAAGTTTTTACAGTTTTCAAAGAGGTCAGGTAGAAAGAGTAAGTAAAAGCAGATTTAGCAGCTCAGTATCAATATTATAGATGATAAAAGTTAAATATGCTATAGGCACTTTATAAAGTAAAGGTTAATCAAATTGTATGTGACAACATTCGCACCATTTATATGGCACATTTTTAGTTTAGTTTTCTATGATAATCCTTTAGATGTTTGTCTTATGGCCCATGTTACAGAAAGTAAAATAGTAGAACAAGAACCTTTCTAAGAAAGGTTCTCTGACTTCAAACTTAGTTCCCATTCTACTATATCATGCTGTTCCACAAATGATTAAAATCATTTCTAATCACATTTGAAATATCATATATACTGAAATAATTAGTATGAAATAAGAGCTCAATGGATAAGTTAATCAAAGATGATGAACATACAGTTCTCAAAAGAAATGCAAACTTTTAATAATCACATAGAATATTATTACTAATTACTGATGAGATTACTATAATAGGAAATAGTCCCAAATGACTAATAATAGGAAAAATGCAAATAACTCTAGGGCTTCATCTCTCATTTAGCAAATAGTCAAGGAAAAAAAAAAGATGTAAACAGTGTTGGAAGGTTCAAAGAAAGACAGCTACACCAATACAATGGCAAGAGAATTATAAATTGGCCTGACAATTCTGCAATTTTAAATACCTCTAAGAAAGTGACTAAAATGTGCATACTCCTAGACTTGGAGAACTCACAGATAGGCATATGCCCCAAGAAGTCAAGTAGAAAGGTCTCACATACATCCAGATAGTCATCATATTTTTTGCAGTAGCCAAGAACTGGAAAAGTAGATGTGCCCATTTCTTAGTTAAAAAAATTATAGTACATGAATGAAATTGAATATTATGTTATAAAAATATAAGAATATAGAAGCATGGAAAGACAGAGATAAAGTAAGATAAGCAGGGGTGAAGTGTAACACAGGTCTACAACAATAAAAATGAAACTGAACGTTGTTTAATTATAATGATCCTCTGGCCTAAAGAAGAGTACTAAAGAAGTACTTTCCCCTTCTCTTATTTATAGAAATGGGGGACCGTGGGAGTGGGATATATTGATACTCTTTAAAGTTTTCACCAATGTTTGTTTTACGAAACTGTTGTTTTTTCCAATTTAAAAAACATTTTGTTGTAAGAGATGGTTCTTTGGAGAGGGGGAATATATTTGGAACTGAAGGAGATTAACAAATAAAGCTATTGATCTATTCTTTTAAAAATTTAAAAGAAATGATTCTTGAACATAAGAATTCTCTTATCCATGAAGTGGTCTGTTGTGCTGGCTCTAGCTATATTCAATCTTATTGATAACCCCACTTACAATTGACAATTGGCAAAAGGGACCCATGAACATAAGATATGGTAAAATCCCTGGAGCTTTATCACTTCTACTATAAGCTGGTTGGTTGAAGAATTATCTCTGAGAGCTAGCTATACAAAAACCTGCAGATTGAGTATGGGAGTGGGAGGTGGGAGTTGGGAGAATGACTTATCAATATTCCCCATCTCTGCCACCCAAATTTTCCATAAAGGCTTTTGATTTGTATAGTTCATTATTCCTGTTATCGCAAGTAGAAGAGAACAATGAGATTGAGGTGTGCAATAAGTTTATGGAAGAAAAAAATTTGCCAGAATCTTGGAGAATGCCTTCCCATAATCCAACTGATTTGTTGTAAACACCAATCACTGATTCATATTATAAATCTTCCTATTCTAAGAATCAAAGAATATCAGACCTGAAAGATTTTAGAAATTATCTAGCCCAACCCCTTCATATGAAGAAAATAAAGACCACAGAGGGCTTGCCAAAGTCACAGCAATGGCAAAGCCAGAACTTAAGATTCGACACTGAATGAGCCCTCTGTCTACATCATCCTTCTTCCCCAGCTGGCTTTTAAGATAAAGTAGGTGGCAGTTTTAGAACATGAATGACATTCACCTCTTCTCCAACTCCAAAGTTAGGGAAAACTCCTGATGGAAGAACTAGATCCTTTGACAACATCTGAATATGATGTATAAATTAAGATAATGCTGGCTTTTATGATTGAAGAAAAGATTTTCTTGAAAGCAATTCACATAAACAGGCATTCTCAATATCCCTGACTAATTGCAAAATCTGCCAATATACATATATGAACCCAGCTGATTACAAAGCCTGTTACCTCTAGAGTTTTATGTTTGGTTCTTATTTTCATTTTATGGTTTTGTAAATTAGCTTAGCATCTACAGAAGTACCTTTTGTCTGGTAAAAAAGCATTACATATCAGAATACTCTTCCCAGTCCAAGGCAGTTCATTCAATCATTTAATCATTCAATAAATATTTACTAAATGCTTGTTGCCCAAGGCTCTAGAGATAAAAATTTAAAAAAAAAATCAAATAAGATGACATTTCCTGACTGAAAGGAGCTAATTCTGTTTCCACTGTTGCCCTAAATGTTTCATTTTCTGGCATTCTTTCTGCATGGATAATTACATAGTAGAAAGAAGTACTAGTGAACTATAGTTGTATATTTTATTATGAGTTTCTCCCAATAAAATTGTCTGTAAACTTTTACATCAATTCCTGAGATTCCAAATTACAAATCCCACAGTGATTTTATGTAAAAAGGTGGCACACTGACAAAGCTATTCTGGTATTGAAAGTGTTCCTTAACATGCTCATAAGGATAAGGATATAATACAAATTTCAGAAAATTTTATAATAACCTGGATTTGGATACCTTGATTACTTTTTGGGATTATTGTTGACTTCTTAAGAGACTTTGTTAAACCCACCTAATAATGACTTACACAGCAAAATATTCAGTCATTGCTTTTAGCTCACTACACAGATTTTGGAAGTGAAATATAGGTATTCACAGAAAGATTGGTGGATAATTTGCCTGATTTAAGGTATATACTATTGATTTAGTGATACAATGATGCAACAAATCAATTATAAGTTGTCTTCTTTTAGAGATAGAACACTAACTCTTCAATTAGTACAGACATAAAACTTTCTGCAGACTTTAAGAATCTCAACTGTAAAAATTTTACTGAAGAGTAGAAATTATTAGTATCTTTCCAAATTTGGATTTTTTATGACAGCTATAGCACCTAAGATAAACATGGGGGAAAAATACTAGACCTATTTCACAACTCTAAGAGTAGGAATGAATCTTCTTGAGTTTAAGATAACCCATAAAAATGTGACAGCATGGAAAAATAATCTACAATTCTCAATAAGGGAACCAGAGTTCTCTAGATCTGACAGATCTTAAGTAAGGAGCCTAATTAAAATCTGCCTTCTTTTAGGGTGACAGTCCCTAATATGGATATGAATCACTTGTCTAAGCATATCTTTTTAGACATTAGAAGCAATCTTAACTCAGATGTTTTCATATAGTTAGATACAAAAGTTTTATATTATAAAAGAAGGTAACTGTAAATCTGCTCACTTACTTTGTTGATACTGGGAGGTATTTTTCAGAATAGCTTTTTATGAAATACTTTCTTGGAAATTCCACCTTTAAGTATATAAATATATATAGATTAGCCTGTGGTCCTGGAAGTTAAATTGATGTTATTTTTCAAGTTTATTACTTTCAGGGATTTTTTACTGTTTCCCTCCACATGCTCATAACACTTCCCTCCTCATGTCTACACAATTGTCAACAATGAAAAAGACAGTTGAATGTTTTTAAATGTGTAATGATTTTTTAAAAATCTTGCTTAAGAGTTAAACAAATATCCACTGACCATAAAATGTTGGGCTGTAAAAGCAAAATTTCCAGTATCTTAAAACTGTTTAATTTGGTATGGTGGTATATGAAGATGAGGAAATTTTAGTGTTATATGTGTGTATATATAAAAATACATACACACACACAAGAATTTGTTCAAGAGATGCCAAGCTCATAACAAAGCAAGGCTAAATATGTCCCTGAGGGCCTCCTTTGAAAAATAAATAGGTTGGATATAAGAAAAGTTATTAAAGTACTCCTTTAAAATATAGGAAGTGTCCCCAAAGTTTTCAGTGCGTTTTAAGCTTTAATAGTTATGTCTTAATTAATGAAATTCTGATTTATAAATGATAATCACAGTAAAGCCCCAGTAAGGTTTAAAACTATCAACTTCTTAAGAGGAAAAACTGAAGGATATATATAGTTGAATTGTGTAACTTATAAGTCCTTAGTGAGTCAGTCTTGGATCTTATGGATCATCCAATGTTTTGCAGAGCTTTCTAAAAGGACCACATGAAAAATGACTTTAATAATATTTTAGATAGAAATTGTCAAACTCTCCAGTACCATGAAGCTCAATTGTGACACACCTCTAGAATATGGAAAAATTTATGAATATGTTCTAGAATAACAATAACAAAATTTTGAATCCAACCACAAAAGTATCAGAAGGTTCAGGTGGTTAATTTGCAATCTGTCAAAACTATACTAGCCACATATCTGAGAATTAGGATATGAAAATATACAAAGAGCAAGTCTCTTACTACAGCTTAAAGGATAGCAAATAAGAGTATACTTTTGATTTGAAGGAAAAGAAGTAAATAAATTTGTATGGTGTTTTAGTGTTTTAGTTTACAAAAACTTTTTTATGACTTTCATGAGGTTCTGAGAGTTGATTTGTCAAAGGTCTAGTAAGTGGGAGAACAAGGGTGAGAGTATATTTATTAGTCTCCAGGTTTTTGACTATGTTGAGCAGACTAGTATTTTATTTTCCTAAAACAAATGATACTACTGTGTTTCCCTTTACTTTTCATATTTTATGGTAGTGTGTTTTAGGGCCATTCACTTAAATGTTAAGCACAGAAAATGATTATGACCCAGATCTTTTACATCTCAAAACCAATAGATAGTCACATTAAAGTTTTAGCCAATACTACCTACATTTTTTGGTGATAAGAAATGAAAAAAACGAAAATAAACAAGCACTTCTGAAATCAAAATTCAAGGATTGAATCATATATAAATCCTTAACATATCCTTATTTTTAAAAGGATGGAATTCCATATTTTAAGATGAGAAAACCAAGGTATAGAAAGGCCAAAAACTAATAATAGCAACATTGCAAGATTTTTTGAAAATTACAATGTAATTTTATATAATTTCAGGAACACAAATTTATCTCTTCAGAGAACAGGTTATTGGAGATGCTCAAAAACAACTAACAAAACAGGAAAAAGTAATTTTAAAGTTTATGAGTTAGTCACTTCCAAGAAAAACAAAATTAATACTATCTATAATGCTATTGTATCTCAAATTGCATAAATCTTCTACATTTGAGTTTAATAATTTACATTACAGCCTGATTGAAATTATGCTTGTAAAGAGATAATAAAATTTGACTGTAATGTAATTTTCTTTGGAAAAGTTTTAAAAGTCATCATGTCTCCTAACGTTTTTTGGGTATAAAATATCCAATACTATATAATGTCTTTATTTGAAAATCAAGTGTGTATTTTCTTCATAAAAACTGGTATGGGGAGGCCAGGCAGTAGTACCTATATTATGACATTTTTTCCAAGAAAAAGTAAGTTTGTTTTTTAACCTGATCTAGACATTATTGCTACCAGTACTAATAAATGATGAATTTCAAACAGCTGTTTTGAGTATACTTTAAAAAAAAAGAAAAATTTAAATCCAAATATATAGATGTCATTAAAAGTTCTTTAAAGAAAAACATGAAATTCCAATCCCTGTGTTGCCCACATATATGCATGAACATATGCAATACACAAATATATATTAAAAACATAACATATGCTATATGCAAATATATACATATATACATACATATTAAAAAATTTTGGGGATGTCTAATAACTAAGCTGAAATAGCCAAAGACAAACCATATCAGTCATTAGTAAAGTGAAGTTGATAAATAACCTAAAATGATTTCATATCTGATAAGCCTAGAGGATCATAATGTGTCTCTAGCAAAATAAAAACCTGCAAAGTTTATTCTCTTTTGCAAGGAAAATAAAGGATAAATTGTCATAAAATACAGAAACACAGCAATACAAATACAATAGTATGGAAGACATAAACTGATGTAAAATAAGCAAAACCAAGAAAATATATGCATAAAACGTGAACAGAAATAACAACAAAAAAAGAACATGGACCCAAAGAAGAAATATGAGACTATCTTTTGTTGCCTTTCTTTGTGAGTAAATAGTGTTTAACTTTGCATAATTTAAAGAGTTGGTTGATATGTTGGTTATCTTAGCTGCTCTTTTTTCTTTTTTTTAAATTCATAGTTATAAGTAACAATTCTGAATGGGAAGGATACTTAGAAATGAAGATGACATTAAAAAGATATCAAAAAACTTTAAAATATGGATGCATTAGTACTTTAAAAAACTGTTAAATTTCTAATATTCAGTGAAGGCATGGTAATGAACAATGTTAGTATTTATTCAGCATATATTGAGAATTAACATACTGAAGTAATAAATAAATATTAATTTTATCTGGTATATGATACTGGCTTTAGTAAGTCTTGGGTTTTTCAAATTTACTTAATAGAGAATAAAGAAGAGTTGATGATCTGAGGCTAGATAATTATTAATAAATGAAGAGTTAATAATATGAAATTGAAGGAGAAATTTATCATTAGGAATGTTACTAGATTCCACAAATATATGTATTTTTAAAAAAAAATATAAGAAAGTCATTCCATTAAAAAATATTTCAGTTTTACGTTCCAAATTTAAAATGCATTGGAAACATTTTTAAACTTACTAAAATGAAATTTAAAGGAAATTAGATATGATCTAAAGAAAACTGTCAAGATAATGTACAGTGTAGAAATAAGCTTTGATGGATCATAAAATAATGAGGATTAATTAGTGAAGATAGAAGAGGAAATTTTAGACTAGGCCACTTAATGGGAAATTTTACCAGAGTTAGGTCAACCAAAATAAATAAAAATTTAACCAAAATTAAATGTAATAGATTCTCTAGATGTCATGTTGCTATTATAAATGGTAACTTTCCCATTCTTGGAAGGTATTCTTTCTTCACTTCTAAGCTTCAACAATCCTTAGTTTTCTGGTCAGTTTAAACATCCCCTCTAGGAGCCTTTACCAAAATCTGATCAAGTAGTTATTGTGTAGCAGGCAACTATGCTCGACCCAGAAGAAAAAAATAATCAGGGAGCTTATCTTCTAACAGGGGAGGTAACATAAATATAAAAGTATATGAGGCACACACAAAGCAAAAATAAAGTGGGACAGCACCTATACACAGATGTCAAGAAAGGACTCCTGCACAAAGGTGGTGATTGAACTGACTCGAAGTCTTGGAGGTGGGAAAAGAGGAATGATCAAAACATGGTGATTGGCAGTATACAGGCAAGAAGATGGAAAATAGTGTACAGTGTGTGTGTATTCTGGAACATTAAGTGGGCCAGCATGGATGGATAAGGGATGTTGAAGGAATGTGTAAAAGAAGACTGAAGAGATAAGGAAGGACTTTAAATCAGGAGTCTGTATTTGATCTTAGAGGTAATAGGAAGCTCTTAGAGTGGGTAGGGAAAGGGGCATATACATAAATTGGCACTTTAGGAAAGTCACTTTGGTAGCTGTGTAGAAGATAAATTAGAATGGGGGTGTCATGAGGCAGGGAGACCAAATTTTGTATATAACTCTATTCTTACATGTAGTATTCCTAAATTAGACTGTAAACTCCTGGGGGCAGGGTCTATTACACTTTGTCTTCATATCCTTCACGTGTAGCACAGTGCCTAACACATAGTAGATGCTTAAAAAATGCTTGTTTTATCATTTCCTGGTTGAGATTTAAAGCGTATGTAAAACTTCAAATGTAAAACTGACTAGACAATTGAAGTAAAAGCCATTATGTGGCAACGGTAAAAATTGAGCCCCACTCTTCCTAAGTGGTTTGCTTTCTACCACACTAACTCCAATGAAATGACAAGTGGGATTTTTAAAATGTCAACTCTATATCAGTATGTGTAAAGTAGTCCTTTCCTTATTTTGCAAACTGAAATAACTTAGATTGAAGGAGTAAAAATGAAAACAGTGATTAACAATAAAACAAAACTAAAATGATTACTCAGGAATGGGGGACTTTGAGTTTATTATCTAGTGTTCTTTTTTTCACTTAATTATCACTTATCTTCATTTAATTTTTAAAAATTTCTTCAAATACTTTATTAGCTCATGTAGTTTTTTTCACATTGACAACTCCTCATTTCTTTCTTTTTTCAGTCACTTGAGGGCTGATTTTAAGAGAGTAAGTAGTTTCCTTTTCTTCCTTTGCTGTTTCAAATATTTTAACTGGCTCAGAGACTCTACAGTTTTATAAAACTTGATTAACATACAACTAGAACATCAAACTTATTCTAAAACTTTTTGTGTGGTCTTTTAGGTATTTGCTTTGGTGTTTCTCCTTATTGTTAGTGTGAATGTATTGATAGTTTTTATTTTGACCTTTGATCTCTTTCCATTTTGGATCAAGCTTTTTAATGATATTTTAAGAGCCTCAGTTTGTAAATGCAATTTAAAACAATGTAAAAATAAAGTGCAGTATTACTATCATTTCTGAATAAAAAGATTTAAAAAGTTTTTCTTCTCAATTCTTTCCTCTTACTTACCATAGATGACAAATCCAGTTCAAATAATTCTATCAGACATAAAATATTATTGTGGGAAAATACATCATCTACTTAAAACCTGTCATTTAGCAAATAAGAGGGGGAAAAAATCAGTACCATTTAAATGTGAATGTTGCCAAATAACACACACAAAAATGAAATACTGGATTGTAGTCAATTAAATAATATGGAAGAGTGTCCATATTGTCAAATAAGTAGTCTGAATTGTTGATAACTCTCTGAGAAACTGAAAACCTTGAAATATAAGTATGGTTATTACTGATTAACAATGGGTCCGTTTATAGCCAGTTGACTGTCTATATAACACACTCAGCTTGGAAAGAACCAGAGGCTATGCATTATGCTTCACACCTTCATTCACAAATATGAAACAAAGATATTAATACAATCTTTTAATGTGCAAGCAGATATTAAAGAGTCTATTAGGGCTACAACTATTCTGCCTTTTTGAGTCAGGATTCTTTCTTAATATTTATTCTTGAAATGGTTTTTTTCTTTCATTTTCTTTTCATTTCTCTAATATATTTTTTTCCCTAAAGAAAAAACCAGACATTTCAAAGGAAACTTAACTTTGAGTTTAAGACATAAGAATAGTATTTAGTATCAGATATACTCCTATACTGAAAAAAAACAAAGCAAAACTCTAGACAGCTAGAACTCTGAAAATCCGTGATTCTCTATGGTCATTTAGTCCAGCTTATACTTCTTCAAGAATTCTATGAAATATCTGGTTAACTGGTCATCTAATCATTGCTAGAGAGGGAATCCTACTACCTTCTAAGATAGAAATCACAGCCAGAGACTCTCTAACAATTTTTTTTAATAACTGTATTAGGAAGTTTTTCTTTATATAGTCAAAATCAGCCTTTAACTTTCAACAATTGCTCCTAATAGTATAGTCCATGGAGCCAACTAATAAATGTGTCTTATTCCCTCTTCCACATGATAGCCTTTCAAATATTTGAAAAAAAATTCTCTCTCTCACCCACATCTTTCCCCATAATCCCATGTTTTCTCTATAAACATTCAATAAATATTAAGTATCTAATATGTGCGAGGCACAGTGTAATTTGATGGAGATGCCAAGTCAAAAATGAAAAACATTACACTGCTTATGTTCTACAAGGGAATTTGAAGTTTAGTTTTTTGCAACTGATCCACATATGGTATGATATCAAGACTCAACACTATCTTAATTTTCATATTCTAGTTCTTCAGAAAATAGAATACTCAAAAATGAGTAACTTAATACACACCTTAAGATACCATTAGATTTTTTTTGATCACTGAATAAAAATTGTTGGTTCATGTATTCTAATCCACTTAAATTCTCAAACTAGCAAAGCAAGCTTATTTTGTCACGTATATGTGTAGGTGATTTTTTAAATGTCTAGTATAAGACATTTGTTTATACTCAATTTCATTAGATTCATTATTAGATTCAACCTGACTTTTTTTTAGCCTTTCAAGAGCTTCATGATCAGGTGATCTTGACCTTTGTGTCTTGTGAGAATCCCTCTGGCAAATATAGTCCCTCATCTCAGAATGTTTTTAAATAAATGAAAAAATAAATAGGTTCACAAAGGAAATTAATTATATTGAAATATAGTTATCAGAATATTTTTAAAATTCTAAGACCCCAACTTAAGAGCTAATGTTCTAGACTCTATTAGCCATCAATTCCTAAAATTCCTGTTTATCATTTTTTAATGTGATTTGAGTTCTGGGTAAGCTATGATTTAAAAAAACAAAACCTTTTTTTATGCTTAAAAAAAAAAAAGGAAAAACAAAAAACTCAGAGCTGTCCGATATCCTGTGCTTTCTTTCACATAAGATTCTTTCCAAGTATCTCATTGATCACTGAATTTTAGAGCTGGTAAGAAGATGAAGTTCTCATTTTATAGCTAAGGAAACTGAGACTCAGAGAAACTAACTCATAATAATGAAGGCCCAAGGCTAGCAGCAGGATTAGGAACTCAGGTACCCTAAACTCTGTGCTCTTTCTATAGATATATCACATTAAAATTCTCCTAACATAAAACTGATAATATCCTCTATTAAAAAAAATAAATAAAAATCACAACTATGAGCTGCTATGACCATGATAAAAGCTGACATGTGGACAAAAAGGATTTAACTACAGAAGGCACATAAAGCCAACTCTTGATTCTGTTGACTATATCATGTTAATCTAATACCTGAAAAGCAAAACTTAAAAATAGACTTACATGGAAAGTATTACAACTACTTTCACTGATGTGTCTTCTTGTGTTTACACTTATTCAGCATTTCAGAAGTACTGAAAGATTTTTCCCTTTTAATATCGCTGGTCAGAATGAGTGAGTAAAAATATTTAAGATTTATACTATTATAAATATTGATTTAAAGCAGGTATGGATGTCAATATCTAAATAATATCATTAATGTACTGTGGAGCATAAAATCCTATTGATAATCATTTTTAAAAGGTGAATACTAATTTTCAGGTTTATGTTTATAGGTTTACTCAGAAGGTATTTAATTTTTTTAAATGGCGAGAGGCAGAATGGAAGAGAATTTTTCCAGATTAAAAGCCAATTCCTTTCTATGATTACATTTTTTAAAATTGACATTCATACTTGCTCGGTGGAAAAAAAAACTGATTACTTGCTTTAAATAAGCAATTATTTCCAAAATATGATACGATTATAAGTTGTTCAATATTAAAACCAAGTTATACTTTAATTACAATAATTGAAGAAACTGTCTTCACAGTTTTAATGTCACATTTTGCTCATGAGAACAAAATTTACAGTCATAAGTTGCACATAAAGGGTTTATTTTAAATGTTTTAAGGATAGAGTTACATCATAATTATAAAAATTACTTACAGAATTAAGTAACAGATTTAAAGTGTTTATACTTCTAAATGCAGAGAACAGGGAACTGTCTACATTGTTCAAAATAAAATGAAATTAAAAAATGAAACCAAGCTCTAAAGATGAAGTTATTTACCTAATTTTAAATGTGAACACGAAGACCTCTGAACTATACACATACCTAGAACGATCCAAACTGCACTACTGATGTAAAGTACAAAAAGCACAGCATTTCCAAGGAACCACAAAACTGCTTTAATCATAATTGTTTTCCCTGAAGTAATTTAAATTATTTTGCCATAGGAGAACCTTCATTTTTAAGGAAAATTATCTTAGGAAGGCTTTGGGGCACTGCCATTCATGACAATGAAGTTAGTTTTCTAACACATCCATAGTTTTATTAAAAAAAAAAAAATCTATACTCTCCAGTGCACTTTAGGGTTTGGCACACAAAAGAAAAAAAATGAAGTAGGTTTTTAAAGATGTAACTGTGATTTTATATATGTATACATATTTTAACAATGAATGGTCCCTTCAAATGCTGTATGACACATACAACTGGAAATTACCTTTCGTTGGCACTATGCTCGCCTCACCAGTGCTTTTTAATCCTACTAACAACCATTAAAACAGCACAGTAAGCAAATTTCACACAAAACTAAAAACAAAATTAAAAAAAGAAAACAAAAAACCTAAACATTTTAACATGCAACTTTTGTTTTTTACGCTGAACATTCTACTTCTAAGCATGCAAAAAAGGATGGTCTGCATTTAAATTTTTCTTTTAAAGTTTTACATGGCAGCCTGATATCACACACACAATACAACAATACTACAGCAGGTAAATGAGAAAGGCCAATAAATTTTATACACAGATCCATGGCTTGTGTTGTCACAAGCCCCATGATAATTTTGGAAAGTAATGTTGAACTCCTAGAACAAGGAACCAACATTTTGGTTACCAGGGTAACGCAAGCACTGCATGCAGATCTGAAACGTGAGCCTAAAACGAAGCCCAAAGTAGATGGGCAGGGAGTGGAATTAGTTTCAGCCTCAATAAAGGTGGTTTAAGCTACCAAAGTGGGGGAAATCCGTCCCCATCCCAAACCCTGAAAAGCAACAAGTGGGACAATTATTTAAAAACAGAACCATAATTTACACAGTATAGCTAGTCATCCTTAGATTGGCAGATTATATGGTATATTAAAGTGACTTGCAGAAAAACCATAAATGCAAGCCATAAGTAATTGCTAAAAATGTTTCAGTAGACCCAAACGTCAACAAATATTTCAAAATGAACACTTTATTCTCTTCAGATGTATAGCCCCAAATTCACTGTATTATATATGTATGCACATATTCTGTGTATATTTAATACACTCATTCATTCTTGTGCCACAAATATCAACTTGGGCTCATGGAGCCAGGCTCAGCTTTGAGATTTACATGCAGGACTCTTAAGAGTCAATAGAAAAACACTTAACAGATCTGCAGGATGAAGCACTGTGTTGCAAATCTGCTCACTTTGTTCAAAAACACAAAGAACATTTCCGGCTTAGGTACTTAGTGCTTAAGGACTGCATTGAGAAGCTATTTACTGAAAAGACAAAATAGCCTGCCTTTGGTTGCCCAAGATGAAATACTGGACAAAATGCAATTGTAGCAATGGGCAAATAATTAAGGTACTGTATATGATGAGTACTCGTTACCATTCAACAGCATAATGAGGCACAAGCCTTAAGGCTAAAATATGAATCAGGCAAAAAATGGATAGAAAGGGGCTTAAAACCACTGAGTTTTCAATTTCAAGAATACCCACAACAAAGGTCATCTGGACATCTGAAATTTTGGTAGTTGAACATCACCTCTGGCCTTTCACAAACTGTAAGGTTAGGTTTCTGGGTATTCGTCTCCCCAAACAGATGATTGGCTTCAAATACCATACTTCTATAAAGCAGTGCTTTTAAATTGGCAAAGCTCTGCCTCAATAATGTGAAATGACAGTTTTGCTACTACATTGACCATTTTTACAATTCTGATTACTCTTTAAAGCTCCACATTATAACTATCTTGGTTTAAAACTACCTTGGAAGATTAAAACTGTGAAAGGATTCTGCTGCTATGGGTTGCTATTATTTACATCCACAAACTAATGTAGATGATTAAACCACTGAAAGACTGCCTATAGCTTTCATTAGATAGTAGTACACCACTGGCATGCAGAATTCTAGTGTCCATTGGATGGAATTCACATTAACAGCATACCTTAAGCGAGTACATACAACACCACAAAAGGCTACAACAGATTTAAGCTGTAGGCTATTTGTTATGACATTCCTTGTGGGGGTAAAAGCTGGAAATAAAAATATTAATAAATGCCTTCTTGGACCATAATTATAACAGTAATAAAAATAATAATAATAGTAATAAAATAAAGGGAATCCCAGAGAACCTATAAGAAGGCAAAACATGCTTCTCTTTCTCTAAAACCTATATGTCTAATAAAAAAGAACTGTGTTGTTCCAGGAACTTTTGGAAATGGCAGGTATATTCTTAGCCTTTTTTAGCACTATCAAATCCAGGCTGCTAATTTCAACATCAAATAATGGGCCAAATTTGTCATCAAAGATTACATGTAGTAGTTTTATGTAGCACTAGGATGTTGTGGCACCAGTTATGAGGTCTGCTAAAATGTATTAATGAATAAAATTGTCACCCTTGCCCTCAAATAATGCTTAGAATTAAAGGCAGCCTTTTAGCATGTATTGACCTGTTGCTACAACTTATAAACATGGATTAGCAATGTGTGCATTTAATTTCCAATTGTTCATCTGGCTAATTAGCATCCTTTTATAGCTTCAACTTTCAGAATAAAAAGGTGCATAAACAAACACTTGCATATGACCACTGGGTTTCTAAAATGCACACACAGAATATTTCCATGTGCTTCTTGTTTTTACAAAAGTTAACTTTAAATAAGAAGTAGAAATACAGTAAATAGTTTGATGCTACTAAGGACAAGCATTCCTATTAAACTGGGAGAATCTTTAGACCTATCTTTAAACTTTGCCCCAACCCTCAGAACAAGGACTGCCAATAGCCAAAAAATCATATTTAATTACAGAAGGCAATATAAAAAATATCAAACTACACTTGCATGTGAGTACGAGATTGAAGGGGAAGAAATGGTTACGATCTATTATGTTTTTAGGTTATTGAATATGATACTAGATTAACTTTTTCCACAGCCTGAATTTGTAGCTGTTCTTTTCTTTAACTCCCCTCCTGCCAAATATATTGACTTCATACACAGGGAGAAGTTCCTTACACAAAATGTGTCATGTTCACGTAAATCTGTACTATTCCGAACAAAACAGTTTTGCTGGCAGAGATTGTGGGTTCGCAGGGACATTTAAGCTTTCATTAAACTGGAAAGCAGTCAAGTCTCTTTGTGTCTACAAATTTTACATTTAATAGTTCCACAAATTTGGCAAAGTTCATGATGACATCTAGGATGTTTTCACCAAATCGTAGACATAAATATGGAAATCATCATCAAACTTGATGAAATAGACGGAGGGTTTGGCTTCTACTTGATGAATGACCATGCCAGTCCTTTTGGAGCCATCTTCTTTGGCATATTCCACTTGTTTGCCTACCAGGCTGTCTACAACTTCTCCTGGTTCCCGTTCAGCTGGAGGTGAATCATCTATATTAATATGAAAACAAAACAAAAAAAAAGAGTTAGGAATCTTTGTAGAACTCAGAAGTTCACATATTTTAAATGTTCAAGTGGAAATGCCCAAATGCAAGGAAATACAAAAACATGATTATATTAATAAAGGGAAATAGTATAAGCAACTTTTCAAAGTAGAAGACTAAAGAAGATGCCTTTAAAAAGAACCTTCCACTTCATTCCCGCAGTTGATTAATTAGCTCCCATGCTGCTGAGACCAGCGACCAAGATCAGAAAACTTTTCATGACTGGAACTGCCTCCCTGAAGAGTGACTTCTGATTGGTGGCTGTTGTAGTAGCCCAGTATATCTTAAGAGACTCTAACCATGCTTCACATCATTCCCTGGTTGTCTCATCAGTGCCATACTGCTATTTAGATCTCCCTGTCCTTGAATAGGCAATTTTCAGATAAAGAAATCAAAAGTATCAATAAGCACATGAGAAAGTGTTCTAAATCTCTAATAATTAGAGAAATGCAAATCAAAACAACTCTGAGGTACCACCTCCCGCCTAGCAGATTGGCTAAAATGATAGCAGGGGAAAGTAATGAATGTTGGAGGGGATGTGGCAAAATTGGGACGTTAACGCATTGCTGGTAGAGTTGTGAACTGATCCAACCATTCTGGAGGGCAATTTGGAATTATGCTCAGAGGGCTATAAAAGAATGCCTGCCCTTTGATCCAGCCATACCATTGCTGGGTTTGTACCCCAAAGAGATCACAGATAAACAGACTTGCACAAAAATATTTATAGCAGCGCTCTTTGTGGTGGCAAAGAACTGGAAAAAGAGGGTATGCCCTTCAATTGGGGAATGGCTGAACAAATTGTGGTATATGTTGGTGATGGCATACTATTGTGCTCAAAGGAATAATAAACTGGAAAGACCTCCAGGAATTGATGCAGAGTGAAAGGAGCAGAGCCAGAAGAACATTGTACACAGAGACTGATATATTATGGTAAAATCAAATGTAATGGACATCTGTACTAGCAGCAATGCAATGACCCAAGGGATTTATGGAAAGGAACGCTACCCACATTCAGAGGAAGAACTGCAGGAGTAGAAACACAGAAGAAAAACAACTGCGTGGACACTTGGGTTGATGAGAACATGATTGCGGGGAGAAACATGACTTATGTAACCAGGGAAATTTTTTCTAAAAATAAAAAATTACTAAAAATAAATAAATAAATAAAAAAGTTAAGATAAAAAAATAAAAAAAAATAGATCTCCCTGTCCTGCTCCACAACCATTCCACCCATAGTCAATGAACTTTGCCACTGATACTGGACAGGAGGTGTTCCATCACTGTAGCTTTTCAAACTAAAGTATTTCTAGTTATGACTATGTGTGTTATTTCTCTCCATTAAAATGGAAGCTCTGAGGATGGTCTTATTTATAACCTGAGCACTGCACTTAGCACAACTTAGTAAGCTATTTTTTATTTGTTTATTCATTCAGAGTTTACAACTGGATGAATATCCAATGAGGTAACTCTAAGAACGTAGTAGGTAAGGAAAAGGAGTCTTGAGCCCAACAAGAAAATGGTAATGCTTCTCTTAGACAAAATTACATGTACTAGAAGCAACAAATCTGACAAAAAGTTCACAGTTAAGATTAGAAGGAATGAAATGCATTAAATGCATAAAAGAAAAGAAAGGAAGTAGGGAGAAATGAAACAGTAGATACAGGTCACCTTATTTTTCTTTCTATTTCTCTATATAAAGGCAGTCAGCTTCTCGTAGATTGGAAATATGTTTTCACAGAATGTGAATTTCAGAGTTGGAAAACAGCACAGATGCCATTTAATATAACTCAAATCTGAAAAGGAACTTCATTATAATTTGTTAAAGACACAGTAATGTGGCATGCAGTTGATAAAGGTAAAAAAACTGTCATATACAAGAGAAGATAATATATTGCTAATAAGCTAGTTAAACTAATAATTATCATGCTTATGCTTGATAAATAAGATCCATTTGCAACTTTTTCTATAGTATATTGACAAAACACAATATAATTATTCACTGACTTATTCAACTGTCATTTATGTACCTGAAAATTTGGCTTCATTAATTTTTATAGATGAGGCTATTAAAGATGAAGTGTTAAAGCCAAGATGATGTAGCTATTTAGAGTCACCGTAAAGACTAGAATCTAGACAGTGGTCCCCAGCTGAGTGCCTTTTTCATTAAACCACGTTGTCATACATTTTCAAAGCAATAATCTAGAAAACATCATTATTTTAAATATATATGTATATATTCAAAATAACTCCTTTTAAATTTTATTATATACACTTTAATTTGTTGGTCTTGCCAATTCAGTAAAAATCTATTGTCCTATATGAATATATATATATATAAACTAATGGATATGTGAATGTATGTTATGGACTAGAAACAGGTTGGAGCCCAGTTTGAAGGGCTGAATATGCCAGCCAGATGAATTAATATTAGATCCATGAGGTAGTAAAGAACAAATGTGGTTTATTGAATAGGAGAATAACAGTTACGTAGTATAATAGAAAAATCAATTATCAGTTATATGAAAAATGGATGCATCAGTGAAAAAGAGTCTTGAGGCAGACACCAATTATGATTAAAACAGTTCTGATTGGATGTGATGAGGGTTAGACCTAAAGTGATGACCATAGGTGGAGAAAACAGTATTAATGCAAGAGATGTTTAAAGATATAACCAATAAGATTTGCCATCTAATAAGGATATGTGGGATGTGGGAAAATAAAGAGTGAAGGATGACAGAGACTTGGAACCTGGTAAAGAGTCCATGACAGAAACGGTAAATACGGAAGTGTAATCTGTTTGGGGGGGGAAACAAAATTAATTCTTTTAAACATATTCAATATTCAAATAACAAGTGGAGAGACTGGATTAGACCACAGGAAAGAAACTAGCATTGTATATCTGGGTCTTGCGATATACCTAAGGCTAAGATTATGATAATGGTTGATGATCTGGCAAAGAAAACTGAGAAGGATTGACCAGACAGGAAGAATAAGGTAGAAAAATTAAAAGTAGTGTCTTCAAACCCAAAGGGGAAAAAGTATACAGAAGAAAATAGGACAACCAAATAATAAAGATGTATATTTTGAAAGCACCATCAGATTTGACCATTGGTAACTTTGGAGACAGAAGTTTTAGTTGAGTGAAGAGGTCTGAAGTCAAGAAAATGGAGGCAATAATTGTATATTTTCTTTTGTTCTCTAGGATTTTTAATTTTAATAAGAAAGGGAATAAAGATATAGAACAACCTTCTAAAAGGGAGGGTAGGGTCAAGTAGGAGTTTTTTTGGGGAAGTTCTGAGAATGGAAGAAATAGGGAGATCAAAGCTTTTGAAAAGTTTTTTTTTTAAAAAAAGTAATGAATGAAGTTTCTCTCATGATTGTGGGGACAGGGAAGAGAATGCTGTAATAGATATGAAAAGAGAAAGTTTGAAACAGCATCTTTAGGGATCACAAAAGTAAATCAATCAGGGGAGAATCAAAGGATTGCCTTGCTAAAGTGAAGCAGTGGCCATGGTTTAATGACTCTATAGGACCATTCAACAGCATCTAAGGATGCTTATCTAAGGCAGGCAATGAAAGCAATTCAGGATTTGGCAAGGCATGACAAGGAAAAGTGGAGGTAGGAGTGGATAATCTAATAGAGAGTAGTGTAAAATTGATCTAGCAACTACAGGGCCAATACTGGAAAAAGAGGAAAAACCAAATGAAGCCAGAACAAGGGTGGTGAAAAGGGTGAGGGCCTGGATGAGTAATGAGGGGTGGGGGACTAGAGCCACAGTGAGAACATGGAATCTGGAGAGGCCTCATATTCCTATATGAGGTCAGTAGTGAATCTAAGCCTGAGTATACACATAATCCAAATGAAGTTTCTGGTGGGACAACAATGGCTTACAGAGTATAAATATTCTGCAAAAGTTTTACCTTAACATTCACCATATTAATGGAGGTAATCCTGCATCCCTACGGGGTTGTGGCACTGGAACAAAAGTTCCACTATATATGACCAAGCTGGAAAGACTTGTTTTGGAAAGAGTATGGTCTTGGCAATAAAGTGAATCTACTGCCTAAGGACCAATCTAGCAAAATATGGTCCTGTTAAAAGATGTTAACTAAGAACCAGATGGGCTAATGTGTTAATGCTGATAAGAACATGGAGAAATAGGCCTAATATTACATTGCTAGAGCAGCTGTGAATTTTTTTTTTTTTTAAGAAAACAAGATGGAAATATACATTGAGTTGTTCATGCTCATTGACCTAGAGATCCCATTACTGGGGGGTAGTCCCTAAAGGCATTACTGAGAAGGTAAAAACTGTTTGCATGAAAATATTCATGGAAGCTTTGTTATAACAAAATAAATGGAAATAGCACGATAAAATGAATGGGAGAAATGGCTGAATAAATTGGTGATAACTGCATGTAATGGATGTATTATGTTATTAGAAATAAAAATATTGGAGATATAAAGAAAATAAGGAAAATATATGAAGAGATGAAAAGAAGAATCATATGATGATTACAATTTTAAAAGTATTCAAGTAAAACAAATTCAAAGGGAACTCAAAAGCAGATGCTTATATTAGCATACCTATATAATTTATATATTATTATTGAAAACTAGGTTACTCCTGAATCTGATCTTAAGTCAGTTCCATTTCATCCTCAAAATTCACAAATGATTTAACTTTTCTTTATTCTTTTCTTCCTTTAAAAACAAAAACCCCATACCTTCTGCCTTAGTATCAATTCTAAGAGATAAATGGCAAGACTTAGGCAATTGAGGTTAAGTGACTTGCCCAGGGTCACAGAGCTAGGAATGATTTAACCCTTCAAAATGAAATCACTGAAACACCTAACTCTTAAAGGGACTCAAAACATTAGAAATGACTATGATAGGATCAAAAGATTTAGAATTTGGAAATACCTTTGACATCATTTAGTCAAAAAGTGTGAATAATCTGCTCATGATCATATAATGGTTTGAGGAAAAAACATCTTGACTTTTAAATCCAAGGAATCTTTCATATGGATGTCCTCCACTGTCCTCCAGTGTTATAAAATTCCTATGAAGTTCATTTTAATGACTTTCTATTTTTTAGAAACAATTTTTGAATTTCTTAAGGAAATGATTGCTTTAATTAGCATGATTTCCCACAGATAGATATGAGATACAAACATAGCTATAGTTATAATAGTCCACACCTTTTTTTAAAAAGGAAAGATTCTCTCTAATTAATAAATAATAAAAGGACACAAAAAGGTAGTTCTCAAGTGAAAGTTTATAGATATCAAAAATGCTCCAAATTACTAATAATTAGAGAAATGCAAATTAAAAGAACTCTAAAGCCTCTATTTCATACCTATCAGATTGGTCAATATGACAAAAAAGGAAAATGACAAATGTTGGAGGGCCTTTGAGAAAACTAGTATATTGATACTCTGCTGGCAGAGATGCAAACTGAGCCATTCATTCTGGAAAAGCAATTTGGAACTATGTTCAAGAAGATATTAAACAGTGTATAAAATTAATGCAGAGTTATCACTATGCTCCAAAGAGATCAAAGAGAAAAAAAGTTTTGTATGTACAAAAATATTTATAACAGTTCTTTTTGTGCTACCAAGGAGCTGGAAACTAAAGGGATACCCATCAATGGGGCAATGGTTACACAAATTATGATTTGTAAGATATAATAAGATACAAATATGCTGTGTAAAGAAATTAAGACATAATTGAAGAGAAAACTGGCAAGAATATTAACTGACATCACCATTGTAAAAATGAACAATTTTCAAAGACTTAAGAATGCTGTTCAATGCAAAGATCAATTATGATTTCAGAGAACCAGTACTGAAGAATACTACCTACCTACTTGACAGACTGGTAATGGAGTAAAATGGAATAAAACAAGGAAAATGTAGGAATTAGTTTAGGACTAAGATAATTTGTCACGAGGGTTTTTTCTTTTTTCTTTTTCCCTCCTCAACCTGAGGTCCCCCCACCCCTCAACCCTGAAAAAGCAGGAGGTATGTGGAAAAAAAGAGGAGAAAAAATTCTTAAATTATACAGAACTGGGAAGAAGACGCAGAACTTTGTCTCATTGAATACTGATTTTTGCTGTCAAACTGATAATGAAAATAATTAAATAATTCTGGAATTATGGTTTTGTTATTATTTTTTCCAAAAGAGCTGGACTCTCAGAAGGCTTATAATCCAAACCTTTCTTTAGAAGATGAGTGAGATAAATGACTTGCTTATGGTCACATAGATATGTACAAAAACTGAAGAGAGATTTTCTCTGAATATTTTCTAGGGAAGACTATGTAAATAACAAGAGATTAAACTTGGAGCCAAAAGGAAGATTTAACACCCAAAAGTTTAAATGTTACTTTAAACTTTAGTCCTTATTTTACTTTAGAATACTGGTAAAAGTCTAAATATTGAATTCTATTTCTTTTCTAGTGGTCACAACATTGTTTGGCCAAAGGCTGTTAATTTATCATTACCTATGTTGTTTGGGATAAATTTTTATTTAATATCATGATAACCAGTGCTGTCTGTGCTCTACTGTTGGCTCTGAATGTTTAAAAAGAAAATAATTCTTAACCTCTTTCCCAACCAAAACCTTAGGACTCACCCTTGAGATGAGATTCTGATATACTAAATAGGAGTAAAGGAAAAGTTACTTTTAAGAAAAGTTAACTATGAATGAAATCATATAACATATTACCCCCAGGACTCAAGGGTCAAAGGATGAGTGCTTATTTTAAGGATTCTTTGAATAGTGATATGGTAAAGTTTCCTACAATAAACCTGTGCTGGCTTTAACATGCACATGATATGCAGATGTTTGTGAGGACACTAACCAGATAGATCTAAAAGCCCTGGATATTAAAGTATTCATTACTACTAGGAGAATAATTACATACCAACAACATAATGTGCCAGCTAAATCAATATAAAAATCAAATCTCAAAGTTTTTAAGTTCTCTATTCCCTTTAATCCAGAGATCACATTATTGGATTATCCCCAAAGGACAAAACAAAAACTCATATAAACAAAAATATTCATAGAAGTATTATTTGTGATAACAAAGTATGTTTTTGACTAATGGAAAATGGCTGAACAAACTGCAGTACAGAAATGTAATAGATTTTGAAGTAAAGCAAAAAGAAAAATATGCACACTGAGAATAACTTTAAAAAGGACAACATTATAAAGCAATAAAACTAAAGTCAAATGCAACAATATTGGTATCATATTATCAAAGTTAAAGCACAATCCTTTTAGTTAATATTACAAAAATTGAAAGTGACATGCATAATCAGCAACAATTATATTAAATTTTGATAATGTTTTTGAAGAATGTACTTAATTTTTTATAAAGGAAGGCGTGAGAAGTCTTTACTCTTTCAAAACATATCCAATCCTCAAGTTGAGTATTTTGTTTTTAATGTTTCTTGCTTTCTTTTTCTTTAATCTCCATCAAGAAAATCAAGAAAAGCCCCCCAACATACTTACTGGAATCTGGCATGATACGGAGATCACCTTCTTTATAGTCATCTAAAAGCTGGTACATGTACAAGACAGGATCTTTCTCATAGGTAATATAAAACCATGTGTTCATTATTGGAGCTCTAGCTAAAACCATTCCCCTCCATTCGTCCTTTGAGCCATCCTCTGTCTCAAACATATGTTCCACTGCTTTTCCAATCATTGTATCTGCCAAATGGGCATCACTGATTCGAGATGATGCTGAAAAACATTAATATTTTATAATACATGTTTTATTGAACATTACTGGAGAATACTTACTGAGTCTTATCTGAAACTTAAATGTTTAAAAAAAAATGCCCCAAGTATAAAACAGTACTTCAAATAATTCTAAGTAAGGGAAAAGTTAAAATTACTTAATAAATTAAATTTAAAATTAATTTTCAATACTGTTAAAACTTTCTGAATAAAGGAAAAGTTTGCATTATTAAAAATTAATATAATGCCATTTTCCCAGTGATTTGAAATGCTAAATCCTAAAATGCCTACTTTCCTTCTACATCTATTAGTTTGACATAATTTTAATAGGTGCTTATTTGGGCAGCACACATACTAACATATAATAGCTTAAAAAATACATTTAGATCTCTTCCTTTTTCCAAATTTTATCATTTGCATCATAGATCTTAACCTATAGCAGTATTTTCAGTCTTATACTAGCAGCCTCAGTGAAATGTGTACTGTTTTTTGTTTGTGAAAATAGTGACTATTCTCTACAGTGAAGAACATCGTATTTGTTATGAAGTTAGAGAAATCAAGTCAGAAATATTGGGTTAAATTAAGAAAATGAGAATGAGGTGAGGTCAGCTCTTCACAGGTTTTTCTAACTACTAATATTAAAGGAAGCAAGGAACATATCAAATTACATTTTTGAGAAACTGGTTAAGGAACATGTAATTTCCAAGATGTTTTTAAAAACTCTTCAAAGTTTTCAGTAGGAGGAGTCTAAATAGTAATAATAATTCAAACTGATCAGGACAGGAGTGCTTAATTTTTTAAAAGTTCAAAGATTAAGGATGCATATACTACTCCAGATACTCTCCTAATGTCCCATTTATACCCCTCTCCCCATATATTCACAATAACTTACCAACTCTGTCAGGAAGGACTTCAAGTGCTGAAACTCGTTCATCTTTATGAAGTTCTAGTCCATAAACACAGTCAAATCCATCATATTTTATAAGATAGAGAGAAGGATTTACAGGAACCTGATCCAGAACTGTCCCTTTCCACTGAGTTACAGGTCCACTCCCTTCTTTCCATCCATGTTGAATTCTACATCCTACAATGTTTCTCCGGGGCTGAGAAATAGGTTTGCTGGGTCCCACGTTGCTTCGATGTTTTCTGTATACATATACACACACATATATACACATAATATACCACTTCAGGAATATTCATTTTTATACAGTAAAGTTTTTGTATAACATGCACTCGCTGGGGAGTGACATACATAGATCACACAGATGAGTTTTGCCCATTTGTTTTATTCACAAGGTATGAAAAAGTTCTAATTTTATATCATACCAAATAAATTTCAGTGATTTTTCAAATTTTTATGGTTGCTAGCAAAGTTTCATCAGTTTCCCTGTGTTAAGGGGATGCAAACTATCCATTTTAGAGAGTTTGTTCAATTGTTTAAGTCATACCTAACTTCTGATGAAATTCTTCATTTGGTGTTTTCTTGGCAAAGACAATGAACTAGATTGTCATTTCCTCTCCAAATCATTTTCCATAAGAGGAAACTGAGGCAAAAAGAATTATGATCTGCCCAGGGTCACACAATAAGTTTCCAAGGCCATGTTTAAATTCAGTTCTCCCTGACTCCATGACCTGTCCTCTTACCCACTATTGTATTTGGCTGCCCTTCATTTCAGAGTATTCTATGCAGAAATGGTAACAATGTAAGAGTTTGAATATAGTTCTATTCAATTGTATACATTCTAACTGTGACGAAGTATTCCAGCCTTTATTAAAAACTCCACAAAAACCTCAGTATAGCAACATTTCATTAAAAGAAAAATATTCTTATGTAGAAAAGTAGTTTGGCAGTGGAAAGAACAAGGAAAATTAGGACAATGAAATCAGAAAAACATGAATTCTAATCTCTGCTTCAGATAATTACTGGCTATGTAACAATGAGCAAGGCACATAATTTCTCTCAGCCTTCATTTTCATGTAGAGGATAATAGCACTTATCTCACAGGGTTGTTGTGAGAATCAGATAAAATTAATACATGTAAAGAATTTTGCAAACCTTACATTAAGCTGAAAATTACATAAAACATATAGAAATTGTTATGAAATTAAAAAGCAGTCAACACAAACACAACTGAATCTTCAGATTGCCTACATCTTCATTTCAGAATGTACCACTCCCAATTATACTTGTACAAAGTACTCTGCATGTTTGATGAGCAAGAGTGGGAATAGGATCAAGATAGGAGAGGGAGTGAAGGCAAATAAGATGAAAACCAAACCAAAGCTTGAGTTTTAGATGGAAAAAGGTTACAAAGCAACTCAGGCAAACTGGGAAGAAGTATGAGGGTGTTTATAGTTTCTCAAAGAGTCACTAATAACAATAGCTAATATTTATAATACTTTTTTGCAAAAACATTTGTGCAAAACATTGTGCAAAAAATATCTGATTTGAGCATTACAACAACCCCATAAGTAGATAATACAGGCATTACTATTCCTATTTTATAGACGATGAAAGAAGCTCAGAGGGTAACATGGCCACCCTACTGCCAAAGATATGAAATAAGAATTGAGATCTGAAATATATAAAACCAAATTATGTTTGCACCAGACATTTAATATGAAAAATCTAAACAGCTAAACATGTATGTTGTATACCCATACTGTTGTAGCTAAAGGGAATAATTAACTAAAATGTTAGAAAATCATGCACAACCTAATGCAAAGGCCTTAGTAGCCTCTAATGTCTTCACAAACATGGAATTTTAACATTAATTGTCTAGTCCAGGCTTTGGCTTTCAAGCTTTGAATATGATTTTGCATTAACAGAGCAGGAAAACCTTTTTTCTCTCTATTTTCACATGACTAAAGCTTGGCTCTGAAGTGCTTCTTTGAATAAAAGAAATGCTAGTATAAAAATGCAATAATGAATCAAGTAAATTTTACATAAATTGTTTTACTATATAAAATAACATATTAAAACCCAGGAACTATTGGGATAAAAGTACTGATTACTTTTATCTACTATAAGGTAAAAACAGTGTTCTTTTTTCCCCCCTAATGCCAATAAATGACAAAACAGAAAACTAAGGGGGGGGGGAAAGAGATACCATTAAAAAAAAAACATTTAATAAGAAGTAATTAATATATTGTTAAAATTTCAGATAAAAAACTAAGTCCTATGATGCTGATTAAGTGAATGTACATAGTTATTAAAGTTGAACAATGATTAAAATTTGACTACTATGAAAGTTTAGGTAAAGAGTTCAAGGACATTTATTGAACTTGAGACATTCTAACCCTAAGGTTTTTTTTTATTAATATAGGCCAAATGGTTACTAAATTAGCTGTCACCTGCTTTGAAATGACTCTTGGAATACTTCAAAGTATTTACCTTTGCCCTTATTAAACCTAGCAGAAGTATAATACATTCTAAAACTCTTGACCTTTAGAAAATCTGCATTGTCATTAAGAACTTTGTAAGTTCAGTCTCTTTAGTTAAGAGATTCAATTTGATTCCCCAAAGCCAGTGTGGAAAGGGAAAACTACAAATCAGATAGGTTTTTTGCTTATGCAAATAATTAAAATGTCTATTAATGAGGTAAAATTTTACTGGCCAAACTTTTCAGATTCAAAAGTGATCATGAGAAGCTTTAGATTTAGCACTTAGAGACATCAAAACTAACTCCCTAATTTTAACAGATGAGAAAATGTGACACATATTATGCTAAGTGTCTTGCCTGGCTAAAGTCACAAGACTTAATAAGTATGAAAAAATATGTAAACCAAAGCCTTCCTGACTTCATGACCAATACTGCACTTTCTCCTCTATAAAAAACTAGCTTCAAGATTTCAAAAACATTTTTCTCTTCACGTAGCACTTGAGTTCTCAAAAAAGGTAATTAAAAAAAAAAACCACCTTTTCCGTTTAAAGGCTTGTCAGATAAAATCTACAGATATAACAGATATCACAGGTCTCAAATCTGTCCAGTGGGTATTCAAATATCTACATTTTTATTAGAAGGAAGATATAACTGCTACAGTAAATTCCTCATCTATCAGTGAGGAATGAAAAATCCAAAATTTGAATTATATGGATAAGTTATTAAGTTCTAAGCAACATTTTTTTCTTCTAAAAATGTTTATTGGTAGCTTCCAGATTTAAATCTTTATTTCCAGATATATACCCTTCCCTTAACCAGAGAGCCATTCCTTATAACAAATAATTTTAACAAACTGACAAGTAGTACAGCAAACCAGCAAAAAAAAAAGTATTCTATCACAATTATATACCATAATTTGCTCAACCAGGCCCCAGGTGATGGGTTACTTCTTAGTTTTCAGGTCTTTTATCTCCACAAAAAGAGCTGTTGTATTTTTATATATAGGTCCTTTTCCTCTTTAGGATGAGCAGTCAATACTGTAGTGGCCTGCTAGGGTCAA
Organism: Gracilinanus agilis; assembly: GCF_016433145.1. NCBI lineage: Eukaryota > Metazoa > Chordata > Mammalia > Didelphimorphia > Didelphidae > Gracilinanus > Gracilinanus agilis. The sequence continues at coordinate 281,750,088 of NC_058130.1, read as the reverse complement.
CAGTATGCTTAGTTTTAGTAATCTTTGACATTTAATTCAAAATTGTCTTTTAAAATGGCTAGCCTTGTTTATAGTATCACCATCAAAGCATTAATGCCTATATCTTACCCAGAGTTCCGTTCAGAGTTTATAAACTTTTTTCCCTTTTAATCAACTTTGCTAAATTTAAGGATGTCAGTTGGAAATTCAGAATTCCTTTAATTTATGTTTCTCTAATTAAGGACCTGGCATTTAAAAAAAATACAGTTACAGTAAGCTTGGATTGCTTCTCTCAAAACTGCCTGTTTATATCCCTTGACTCTCAGTTAGGGAATGGTTTGTTTTCTTACACATTTGAATCAGTTGTCTACATAATAATGAGACTATCAACTCAACTTCTTGCAAAGATTTCCCCAAGTTTTTGGTTTCTTTTCAAATCTATTAGACAAGACTTATTTAAGCAAAATATTTTTAAATTTTATGTAATAAAAACTTCATTTTACTTTCTGAGATTCTTATGATCTTGATTATTAATGAATGTTATTTTAAAAATTTGGAAGGTAATTTCTCCCTGACTCTTCTAATTTAAGATGCCACCACTTTATATTAGTCACCAGTCTATTTGAAGCTTATCTTATTTCTGTATATGAGTATGAGACTTTGGGCTACAAAACCACATTACCATTTTCCTGCAGTTTTTGTAGAATAGCAAGATTTTTTTTAAATTTAAACATTTATTAATATTCATTTTTAACATGGTTACATGATTCATGCTCCTACTTTCCCCTTCACCCCCCCCCCCCCGCACTCCCTCCACCCATGGCCAATGCACATTTCCACTGGTTTTGTCATGTGTCCTTGATCATAGAATAGCAAGATTTTATACAAACAGGTCTAGGATCTTTGTGTTTATCAAGCAGTAGGTTACTTATGCTCATTTACTTCTGAATATAATGTTATGTAATTTGTTTCACTGATTGACCTCTTTGATTCTTAATCAGTATACCTACAACTGTTTTTAAAGATTTCTATTTTCTACTTTGACATCTGGTACCACTAGGTTTCTTTCTTTTGTCTTTTCCCCTTTTAATTTCCTTTGAAGAATCATGATGTTTTGTAGCAATCATTTTTTCCCTCTAGCTATCTATTAACAGAACGGCACTAAATAAATTTAGGTAACTTATTGGTTCAACCTTCCCAGGAACAATATTTTCCCCAATTATTTGATATCTTTATATGTATGATGAATGTTCTGTGATTTCTTTTTAACAGTCCTTTTTAGTGTATATTAACTGGTAGACTCTCAAGTTTTTACTTTCTGTATTTAACTTTATTTTATTTTTCTTCTGGATTTTGTTAGTACTATAAAAAAATATTGATGACTTAATATGAGTTTTCAATATGCCCTGCAACTTGCTGAAGTTATTGTTTCAATAAATTTTAAGTTGACTGGGCAAGTAGTAAGTTAAAATTTGAGAGCTAGGCCTAAAGATAAGAGGTTCAAGGGTCAGGCACTTCCTAATTGTGTGACCCTGAACAAGTCACTTAAACCTTGTTGCCCAGCCCTTACCACTCTTCTGCCTTGGTACCAATATACAATATTGTTTTAAGACAGAAGGTAAGAGTTAAAGAATATGAAATTCAGTAGTGATGCAAAGAGGATCTTCCCCTTAAATATAAACTGTTAATTATAGAATAAATCCATTAATCTGGATGACTGCCCTTGTATTTTGTTTTTTTATATAACTGTAATGAAAAAAACATTAAAGGATCAGGAATAAGAGAAATGGAACCTTTCTACATATATATTAACCATTGGTATTTTGATATTTAGCAAATAAAATGCACAATATGACTCAATATAAATAACCATACTCCCCATATACTGAATGTTTCACATATATATGGCATTACATAAAATACAAGTTAAAATTCATTGTATTTACTTCAGAAGAACTTTTTCTAATAAAGATGTAGTAATGATATGAATTTAAGACAGTATGTGTATATATATATATATACATATACACATATATATATCACACTGTGATTATACATAAGTTTTCTGCTAGTAAATGTTTATCAAAATGTGGTTCAGCTTTTAGGACAGAAATAGTAAAAATGGCATCAGTGAATTTTTAAAAAAATGCATTATACCTAGCACATAAGTACTTATTATAGTTATTTATATACATGTTTTATCTCACCCTAGTAGATTCCAATAACTTAAGGATGGGAACTATGTCTTAGATATTTTTTATTCTCCTTAAAAGCTAGCACAATACATTCTACACCACTTGATTTTACACATACATGAACAGGGCTTTCCTAGGATTAAAGTCAAGTGCTTTTAATAAATGTTTATTTGTTAAATGATAGGAAAACCTCTATGTTGAAAGAAAATATAGTAACTTACAGATCTGTATGATGTATTTATTCATTTCTACACTTCAGTCTCTTAAGACCCTCACTGTTTGACCTCTCTCCTTGGTACTTAGCCTTTTCCTAACTTAATAGAGGGTGCGCCTTCTTCATTTTCACTACTTTATTAGCCATAAATGTCTTTAGGATGGCCATTTTTCATCTTTGTATTTCCAGTACCTGGCACTGTGCCTTAGACAGAATAGATACTTAACCAATATTTACTAAACATGTAGTTAAAAATTCTTAAAACTGAAGAACCTTTTTATTACTCAAATACAAAGAACCCTTTTTAGGTCAGTGGTGAAAATCACCAGAAAGGGTTTACAGCCTAACTTCATCTCTGCATTAGTTCCTTTTTCATATGTTAATGAGTTCCTACAGATAGACACCAGAGCTATGAGGGGGAAAAAGTCAACATGGTTTGGAGGTATCAGGACAACATATTCATAGATTTTGTTTCAATGCTGTAAGAAATTTGCTAGATCAGAAAGTCCAAGTTCTCTCTTTTACAGATGAGAAAAGGAAAGCTCAGCAGAGTTAGATAATTTGCCCAAGGTCACAGAAATACTAAGAACTAGAACCATTGTGTGAAACCAGAGTTCTCTCAACTGAGTACTATTTGTGTACGTCCAGGAATGACCAAGGAGAAAGACAATACTTGTAAGTAGAAGGGGAACCAAGTTCTCCATGAAAAGGGGAGCAAGCCATTGACAGGAAAAAAAATCTAACTGACCTCACAACTGTTGTGAGGAAGATTAGGTAGTAATTAATTAAGAATTAAGGTTCATCTAGCAGGCTGGAGCTGGAGAATTCTAGGATAGAATGAAGGAGGAGGAAGTGTGTGTGCCCTGAGAGAGAGACTCCATTAGTAGTGGGCAAACTGTTGCCAGCCCAGGGAGATCTCAGACTCTGCTTCCTGATTTCCTTGGGATCCTGAGTGGAGGTGCATTTCCAGCAACAACAGAACAGCACCAAGAAGAGAAGTTTGGGATCTGGTGGACAGCATCTCAAGCACACACTTTCTTCTTGGATATCTTGGACCACCTAGGATTTTGGCATCCAGTGAGCATCTTTGGAAAACTGTGAGAGCCCTCAAAGCCACCCCTCTGATCCATAGCTATGCTGTTCAAGGCTGGCTGGTACCAGGCTTGAATCAGCTTCCCAGAGACTGCACTGTTCCTTGGGCCCTGCCTGCTGGATCACTTAGTTTAGAGCAGAATAAGTCCTCCCCTTGCCCTGTGGTTTTGCCCTTTAGAGTTTAAGTATAGAAATCCCTTTCCCACCTTTTAGTTAAACATAATTAAAGCTGTTAAACAAATTATTGATACTGATATCAGGTGCTTCAATTACAATAAAATCAAATATATCCTATTAAAAATATAAATTCAGGAGTTCAATGTCAGTGAAAATAGCATCCAGTTTCTCTGTAGTTTTATCTTCAATGCATGTGACAGGATACAGTCAATCAGTTTCAATGGAAGGTACTTGTTTCACATGTGAACAATGTATTCAAGAGGTTTTTTCGCCAATTTTTATAGCTATTAGGGTGATGAACAGTACTTGAAATGGGCCTTCCCAACCTGGCTGAGTTGCTCCTATGTGCTGGAAATCTCCTGGGTTTAAATCATTGGAAAAGGCTATAGGTTCTGCTTGTACAATGGCTCTGGATTCCTTAAGTTCTTGTATTTTTATTTGCAAATCTTGTATATAGGAGGCAATAGAAGTATCTTCCCCCATTCCCCCATCACCCTCCCACCCCCGTAATGATATGTATGCAGGTGGGGAAAGTTTAGCCTGCATAGGCAGATGACCCAAAAGCATCTCAAAAGGAGAAACGTGTAGATCTCCCCTGCTTTGAAGGTAAAATAGAGCTAGAGGGAGAGTCTCAGGCTATTTCAAATGAGTTTCAGTAGTACACAGTTTTCCTATCATGGTCTTATGATATGGTACAATAAAATGAGTTCCTCTGTCTGAATCAATCTGTGCTTCCAGGCCAAAACGAGGTATAATTTCTTTTAAGAGCACCATGGCTACAAAAGTCGCTGTAGCTTGTGTGGCAGGAAACACTTCTGGCCATCTGGTCTACTACGACTAAGCAAAATTTATAATGTCCAGACTTTGGCATTGTATAAAATCGATTTATAAATGTTCAAAAAGTGTGTAAGCCAGAGGATGTCCACCAAAAGCTTTTCCATGAAAAGCATGCTAGTTATCTGCTTGACAGGTGGGGCATACTATACACACTTTAGAGGCAAATATATTTCTGGAATCTTCATGAATGGGTATTGAGAAAAATGCGGAACACAAATCTACTACTGTAAAATATTTGGTGGTACCAGGAATAGAAGAAATAATTGTGGATGGACTTGGAACCTCAGGGTGTCTTCTGATGGCATGATTATTTACAGCTCTTAAATCTTGTACAAATCAACAGACAGGTTTTCCAGTCTCATCTAATTTCAGCTTTTTAACAGGCAAGATAGGTGTATTATATTCTGATTTGCAAAGAATTATTATTTTCTGTTCAATTAAAGAATTTACTACTGGGGTAATTCCCTCAATTGCCTCTTTTGATAGGGGATACTGAGGAATAGAAGGAGGTGGATCACCTTTTGTCTTAATTTGAACAGGAACAGCTGATTTAAGTAGGCCTACATCAGAAGATGAAGACCAGAGAGATTCAGGTACATCAGCTGGTATTTCAAAGGTGGAAGGTTTGTCTACCTCCTGACTATCCAAGAGAAGTTTAGGGAGCAAATTTAAAGATTCCTAAGGCAATTCTAGCACCATAGTGCCGTCTTAAGAGCAGGATATTGTGGCTCTCAGTTTACACAAAAGGTCTCTCCCCTAACAAATTTATTGGGGAGTTAGGCATTAGAAGAAAAGAATGTCCCACTGATAGAGGTCCTACAAACATTATTCAAAGTGAAAGCTTTGGGACCTTCAGAGGTGCTCCTGACACCCCTATTACATTCATAGCGCCAATGGAATCAGAATCAGGTGTACTCATTAACACTTATCTAGAGGCACCAGTATGTAAAAGACAATCCTAACAAGTATTTCTGACTATCAAAGGTACATGTGGCTAATTACTATTTGGGGGAGAATGGACTGGGATAATTGGTGTTAAAATATTAGTGTCTGGGAAATCAAACGTTTAAGTCTCTGATTCCAGAGTCCTTTCTCCCCTCTCAAACCTTCACAAAGGTCCTTGGCCATTTCTCTGAGGTTCCTCTTATTGAGGGGGATTTCCATTCTGAATGTTATGTGAACAAGCCTCATTTCTGATACATTTCATTTTCCTCGTTTAGATTATTATTTCTAAATGCATTTCTATAGTTATTATTTCTAGAATAGTTGTTGTTCCTAAAGTTTACATTATTTCTGAATACCTGATTTTAGCTTCTACAGTTTAACATTAAGTAACCCCTTTTTCCGCATAATTAACATGTTGGTATATGATTTGTAGATTCTCTCAAAGGGGCCATGGCCACGCCATAATTTGCATTTCCTTTTTCAATTTTTCCCCATAATACTCTTATTTCTTTCCTTAATGCCTCCACCAAGTCACTGTCATCTTGATCTCCCTTTTCATGGCCATTATCTTAAATATACTGCCATTTTCCTTAATTCCTTCAAGGTCCATACTAGACCAATTTGGACAGTTGGTTTTAAAATAGTCCTTGACCACCCTGCATCAGTTTTTTCACAAACAGCCCTCTTATCAGTCTGACATCCCTTTCTCTTGTCAGAGCCAGGTCTATATATCTACCTCCCAAGTTCAATAAGTCTGTCCATGAATGGGGAAGGATTTTCACCAATCTTTTGTCTGAGATCTTCAAATTTTATTCAGGTACTAGGTTTGTCAGAACATGCTCTCACGGCTCTTGGTAATGCCTCCCTAGCCCAACAGTTTCATGTACTCATTTTCATTATTCACATTCCATCATGGGTCTTGCTGAGGCCAATGAACTGCTCCCCTTCCCTGAGTCTGTTAAAAATGCCTACAATAAATTCTCAAAGTCAATTCAGGTGAGGTCATATTTTTGTCAAATATTCTGTCGCTTTTTGATAACTACTAATGGCTCATCCTCAAAAGAAGGATTATGGTGCTTAAATTTCTCAAAATCTTGAGGGGTGAATGGTGTGTGATATCTTACAGAGAAACTAACTCTTCTTTATGATTAAAGTTGGGTATTTCTCTTAAGGGGAATAGGCCTGTAGCTAGATTACTTCTTTTTTCTCCTCTTGGTTTCCTGCTTGAGTTGCCTTGGAGTAGATGAAAGGAGGAAGAATAATAGGAACAGAAAGAGAGACAGGTTGGGCAGAGTGAGAGTTAGTTTCATTAAGTTGAGAGATAATTTGGGCTAGTTGAAACTTGTAATTTTCAAGGTTTCTATTTGAGTCTCCATTAAGCTATCTTTGCATTGTTTTTTCTTGTTGGAGAGAAAAAAGTAAGCTATTTGGTAAATTTGGTGAATTTGTAAGGATCCTATCAGAATGAATAATCCCAGAAACAGTAATAACTGGAGACAATCTAAAATTGTGAGCTGTGCCAGCTTGGTAAAGCTCTCAGGGAATGGGAGTTGTTTGAGATAGGCCAGAAACTGTTCCTTCACAACATGTGCCATGATCTCCAGCACCATACTGAATTGCCTATATATTCTTTAAAATTCTAACTCACTCCAGTAGGGATAGTTTAAAAACAAGTTAGGAAAATAATCAGAACAGAAGATTAAAAGATTAATCAAACTCCTAGCTGGCTCGCCAAGAAATATAAGGGTTAAAATTAGGAGCCTGACAAAAATAGGAGACCAGTTCAACAAATTTTTCTTTTAAGTGAGGAAAAAAAAGTAAAGAAGAAAAGATAAGAGAGAGAAATTTATCTACCCTATTACTACCTAAATTTTCTTATATCAACCTATAAATTATCTAAAGACTATTGTTTGAGAGAATCTCACTAATAAATCTTCAGCCTAGCTAACCAGGCTAAAAATACACTATTTTTATATATTCTAACTCACTAAACAATGGACAGCTACCAGCCCACACACTCTACTTCAATCAGATTTTACAGCAGCCAACTGTCACCAGATACTGCCAGCAGCACCCTGCCATCAGGAAACCTTAGAGTGAAGGGCCCCTTCTCACACTTCCTACCTTTCCTTTATCTCTCACTCTCCAACTGTCATTCTTACATCACTTCCTCTCTGAGAGCAGTTTCTATTTCCTTTAACTGTAGGCTGGTCTCCATGGTAATAGAACCTCTTATCTTTGGGCCTGGCTCTCTGTCCACTGAGCTCTTTCCCCAGTTAAGTTAGAGCAAGGCACCCTTTTACAATAGAAAAGAACAAAAGGAATACCAGACAAGCAGGATAGCTTTGAAAGAAATATAATCAACTGATTATACACTTTAAAAGAAGTCTTCTCTGTTCTACCACGTATGCAGAATTATTTACTGTAACTAATGTTCATTAAGTTAAGAATAAAAAAACAAAGTTTAATAAAAGTTAAATGGTATTAAACATGAACTAAATTATAAAATTTAAACCAAAAATATCAAATGGACAAGAAACACATAAAATATAAGAAAATAACTCAGAGGGAGAGATAAATGGAAAAGTACTATATAATTAAGAAATTCTATTGAATATGTATATTTTGATCCTTATGTTTTCTAGATATAGCATATAAGCCTGCAAAACCAGAAAATATAATAGCATTAGAATCTTTATGAAGAAAAATATTAATGTAGAAATGCTGATAATTTTCAATTCTCTAACACATAAAGTACAAAATAAAAATAAGTCTCAAACTTTATTATGTAAAAATTTTCTTTCATTGCAATAAGTGAAGTTAAACTTTATCTCACCTAAGAAAAAGATTAGTAATATACAACATATTCATTGTAACAGTGCCTTATTATAGTCATCCGAGTATCTATAAGACTGCCACATAACAAGGTACTTAAGGAACTTTAAAACACTAAATCCCTAGGGGACTGCTAGGTGGCAGCTGGGAGGCTCAGTAAATTGAGAGCCCAGGCCTAGAGACAAATCCTGGGTACAAATCTGACCTCAGACACTTCCTAGCTAAGTGACCCAGGGCAAGTCACTTAACCTCCACTGTTTTAGCCTCTACCAATCTTTTACCTTGGAACCAATACACAGTACTGATTCTAAAGTGCATGGGATGGGTTTTAAAAAACAAAAACTAAAGCTCCTATATCAAAATTTAGCTTCATAGGCGAAATTCCAATAATTTAACATCAATATCACACAATCTTAATAACCTAAAAATAATCCTAGTAAGGTTACCAATTACAAACAGATTAATTACCTGGTTAATCTGCAACATCCCTGTGGAACAGGAAGCAGATAACACTAAAAGAAAAAGGGAAGTAACTTGCCCAAAGCCATTAAGAAAAATCAAGAAGTAATGTCTGAAAGTTAATTGTGGCATTATAGTTCTATGTTCAACATTACACGCAACATTCTTGTAAAAGTGAATAGAGATTTGAGTGCCCCTGAACAAGATGGAATGGAAGCATATGCTATAAGCAGCGACTTATACAACACCTAAATAAGTAAATACCTAAATAGGATAGTTGGGACATAATCAAATTTTATAAAATGCTTACTTGTGAGAAGTCCTTTTCTTCATCATGCTGGCAGATACACCTGCATGTCCTGTAAAAGACATATGTAAAGAAAATGAGAACTTAATAAATAACATGAAAAGGTAAAACTAATTTATAAGTTAAACTACAATAAAAGTACAACATTTAATTATCCAAAAATTGATAACAAACATGATTTGTTAAACTAAACTTTAATGGCTAAGTAAAATATGAAATGTATTTACTTGCTCGTCCAAAGTAATAATGATACTTATAAATTGTTTCATATTTTTTACTATAACCATCTATATCTGCACTAAAGGTAAGTTTCTTTTTCCAGAAAAAAGAAAAATGTTGTTGAGTGAGAAAGAAAAATAACCTTAAGTAAAACAGTAGTTAAAAGCTATATTAACCTGTAACTTTGGGAAATGAACTTCAGATATCTTCAAATATTTGAAAAGTGAAGCTCTACTGGCAAAATAAAAAAAAATAAAAAAAAATAAAGTGTGTGTAAGTAGCAGGGTTATAGGGAGAGTGAAAAAAATAAAACATCTGAAATAGGCTGTTATATGGAATCAAATATGGTTGTCAATTTGTGAAGGCAAATTAGAGGCCCAGTGTTCTCTCTATCCACAAAATTATCAACTGCTGAGAATGGTTTCCAGTAAACTAAATGAACTCCTTATAGAGAGAGTTCGTGGGAAGACATGGACACTGACAATAGCAGCACAGAATGGATAGACAATGATGGCCTATGATCTACTTCACTGCAGTGAAATATTAATAAGATCACAGATCGATTTAAGTATTGGGTCTGAATGCAACATTTTAAAAATCATATTCTGGGAGAAACTAGGTGGTTCAGTGGATAGATAGACCTAGAGACAGGAGGTCCTGGGTTCAACTCTGACCTCAGGTATGTCCTAGCTGTGAGACTTGTGCAAGTCATTTAATACCAACTGCCTAGCCCTTACTTGTTCTTCTGCCTTGAAACTGATACAAAGTCCATACATAATGGACTTTGATGAGACCCAGACAATTTTTACAAAAAAAATTTCCCCAATTACATGTAGAAGCAAATTTTGATAATTGTTTTCTGACCTTTTGCAATTCAGATTTTCACCCTCCTTCTCTGCCTCTCATTCTTCCCAAGGGGATAAATAGGTCTGATATAGGTTTTGTCAATGCTTTCATGTAATATATATTTCCATATTCCCCATGTAAGGGTTAAAATAGGGGTTTTGACAAAATGAGAATGCAGCTTTTACTAATTTAAGTTTTAATGAGAATAAAGTAGAGTTGTAAATTAATATAATCCCTTTAAGCCAGAGAAAAGAAAACTAGTAGCTTAACAATTTAGTTTATTGCCTAAAAATGCCTAAGTCAATCTACAACTGCCCTTAGAGAAAGCCCAGCTGATCACCCTTCAGCTTAGCTCACAAGGCAGAATCAATAGATATATATATATATGTATGTATGTTTATCTCCCAACCCCCAAGTAACCACCAGCCCACACCACCAGCAACCAACCACCAACTCACGCCCAGCAGCCAACTTCCCGCAATTGCTAGCCCTGTCACCAACTGCCAGCCCTAACTGTCAACAACTGACTTCCCTAACTGTCAGCAACTGACAGCCCTGACCAACTGATAGTGGCCCTAAAGGGGGCTCCCTGGTTCCTACCTTCCTGTCATTGTGGGTTTGTTAATCTCTATGGTAAGAGGAGCTCCAGGACCCCCGTTAAATTAGAGAAAAGGAGTAAAGAATTCCTTTTTACACCCATGCCAATTAAACCTTAAAAAGAAAAGAGTTAAAACATAAAAGAGTGCTTTTAAAAGTTATTAGAGATATTTTTATTTTTGCTTTTAAAAAAAGAGAAAACTTTCTTCTGAGGGCACACTAATTAAGTTGTCAAAAGCAAAGTAAGAGTGGGATTCTAAAGTTTTATTTTAATAGAATTCCTAAAAATTATTTACTTTATTATTTTAATAGAAACTTAAAATAATGAATATTTCAAAGTAAAGGAATGATAAATAGGATTTACAGACAGACAACTACACATAGGAAAACCACCACAAATGAAAAGTACTGCTAAATGTCAAAGGCAAATGGTGCTATTACCAGTGTAGAAAATTGTGCTGAAATCAGTGTTGATATGCTGGTAAAAAAAGAAATGTGACTTTTATTTAATCCAATAAAGATGAAAATGCACCTCACATTTTTATTGTCATGAAATAAATACTGATTATAAAACCTCACATTCCATATAATTTCCAACCAATTTATTCCTCTTATTCTTACACTGATTTCAGAATCCAGTGCAGCTTCATTTGTCAACATGGAAATTGTCATGACAAATTCAAAATTACAGTTACCAATAAGATCAAAACTTTTAAAAGAAGTTAGTTATAAGGCAACTGAATCAAAAGAGAAATTCTCAAAAAGATATGTTTTTAAGATGAAAAAGTAAATAGGTTTTAAGTCAATGTTATTTAAATTTTCCAAAAGATAGCAATAACCTTTTGAATTCTATTCAAATTACACTTTGTTTTCAATTCTTCACTGCCCACAATTTGACTTTCATTAGCATTACCCCAAAGAAATAGTTGTTTCAATCACCAGGGACCTTTTTGTAATAATGTGGCTGTTTTTTCAATGATTTATTTTACCTTACTGCAACATTCAAAACTGGTGATCTGCCTTTCTTTCCCCTTCTTAAAATTCTCTTCTCTTTTGGCTCCATGACACTACAGAATCATGGTTCTCTTCTCTTTTCTGAACACTCCTTTGCTGGCTCTTCCTAATTCTAAGCACTTGTATATACTAAAAGTTCACTCCTTAGACATTTTCCTCTTTATATAATAACTACTTCAGGGCAGTATAGGAGAGTGTCAGGCCTAGAGTCTAGGAGACTCATCTTCTTGAGTTCAAATTTGACCTCACTTACTAGCTGTAGGACCTTGGGCAAGTCACTTAATCCTAATTGTCTCAAGTTTCCTTATCTGTAAAACAAGTTGAAGAAGGAAATGACAAACCACTCCTCCAAATATCTTTGTTGAGAAAACCCCAAATGCGATCAGGAAGAGTTGGACACAACTGAAATGACTGAAAAAAAAAATAATTACTTCCCATAGAGGTTACACAATCATTGCTTCAACTATCACTTCTATTTATACTGTTTTCAAATTTCAATGAGTATCATAAGATCATAGCATAAGAAGAGCTACAAAGGACCCAAGAAGTCTAAACTTCTCATTTTACAGATGAGGAACTGATATCAAATTACTTGCCCAAAGCAAGGAATATTAAGGAGCAGAGCTACTTTACAAAATTTTTAAGCATATCTTCATTATCTCCTTGCTGAGCCCCACCTTAAACGTAATAATCATCATAAGCTAAACTGAAGAAAAATGAGTGTTGATCCCTAAGACCTCTCAGCTCTTAACATTCTATGACATCTTTAATTTCTATCTGAGTCTCCTGCTGGGTGACCCTGTGGAAGTTACTTAACCTAGTTTGCCTCAGTTTCATCTGTAAAATAGGATGGAGAAGGAAATGACAAACCACTTCAATATTTTTGACAAGAAAACTGAAATGTCTACAATTTAACTTTTCATTATCCATCAAACCTACTTTCTTCCAATAAGGTGGTAACTTCAGATCCTTAGACTCATTACTGATTAACAGGATAAAATCATACTCATCACTAATGGTAGGATAAAAAAATCAACTACTCTATCATTTAAAGCTTTTACAACTTGGCCCCAAACTAGTTTTCCAAACTTCTTTCCTGTTACAAGCCCCAAGTGCTGTTCCTTAGCTTTTACCCTGCTCCCTTCCATGCTCAAATCTTCCAGGAAGCCATCCCCAATCATTACAGCCCATAAATCCTCTTTTTCATCATTGAATTTCTATCCTGGATTTTGTTTCCATAGTCATTTGATACTTTTCATATACAATGAAAATGTTGTCAGCCTAGGCCAATCAGGGCAAATTTCTGAATGGTAACTATTTATTTAGTCCTAAGAAGTAGGGAGTCATTTATAAAAGGCGAGGATGGTTTGATATTAGGAGCCATGCTATTATCATGCTATTAAATAATGTTGATTCGATTTACAAGAAAATCTTAGGTTACCTGAGAAATTATCCATACTTGGAACATAAATTCTGCAAATAGTTGAATTTTGAAAATTAAATGATCTCAACCTGCTATGTCCTTTAACTTTCTCTGTCTCCTTTTTAGTTTTCTGGTTTTTGTCTCTGCTGCAAGGCACTTTCCTCGTCATCAATGTGCTTACCTTCTCTCCTAATTTCCTGCTTCAAATTCAAATGACACATGGTACAAGTAAGTTCTTGAAGGAGAAGGTATTAAAAACGAATACGACAACTCTCATTCATAAGTACGTAAAAATGCTCCCTAATATAAGCAATTACAAGTTCAATATGAAAAACTTACAAAATGTGCTCTCCTAGTAACATAAGAAAAATGTATTCTATATCTCAATATTATATGAAGAAATTTAATTAAGTATCTTGTACACCTCATATACTTCCCCTTACTTTACCACATTCTTTGAAGGTTGTGGCCTAAGGAAACCAGGTCTCTAGCCCTGCAGTTTCATAAATAAGTCACCTAAGAAAGAGAGGATGGGGGGGTTTTGGTCATTGTATTAAAAAATGTAGAGTCACTGCCTGTACTTATAAAATTTATAAACCTAAGACTCAGGGACTCAGACTATACTGGGAGTCTGTCGACTCTGACTTGTATAACCTGCAGCTCTTTTAATAAAGCAGTTTTGCTCAGATTTTTGCCTAGTTCTCCATTTAAAAAGTTGGTACCATAGATGGGCCTGAGGACTAGACTCCAGACTGGGGGATAGGTTAACCTTACCATGCTTTTAATTCAGCATTTTTGTAAATACATCATATATAAACCTATAAATATCTCACATAGTAGAAAGGAAACAGTAAAGAAATCTAGGATACTGAGCCAAGAAGCTTGCAATAACATGGGAAAGGAAACAGTGTCTTTTACTAAAGCAACTATGGTAGGAAGGAGAGCTTATACTCTTGGGGGCAGAATTATGTGCAACACCTTGCTCCTACATGGGTTATAAGCCCCATGCCTCCATTCTTTTATTCAACCTTTCTTTTGGCCAAATGACTGAACCCATATTAACAGAAAAGACAGTTTGTAAGTCTAAGGCAAAGAAACACAATCCTTTAAATGTTCCCTGTTGCAGAAAGGAAGGAATTAAGTCTCTGGCACTACTGAGATAAAAAAAAGGGCATACAGCACAAAGATGTTTCAAGAAAAGATCAAAAAGAAAAGATGATGGCCCTGGGCACCTATTGCTCACAAAAAAGAACAGGAAATCCTAGAACAGGAAAGCAGTGGTAACAGAAAAATATAAGAATGATATAAAAAGGAACAAATTGTAGTAATTTAGGGAATGAAGGAAAAAATGAGACAAAATTGAAGGGGATCCTCAAGCTTAGTATTTTTAGCCAAAGGACTTGTTTCTGTCCAAATCTCCTACTTCTGTATGTGCTTGTACTTTTTGATCTACATTTCCTCTTTCCCCTAAAGAAGCACACAGAGAAGAGTCTGAAAACAGCAGTAATAGTGATACCTTAAAAACAGAAAGGTAATGAAGAAGATACTCTAATTTTTTATTAGTACTTTGTACCAGTCTGCTTTATTTATCTGCATCTTATTCATCTTTAGTTTTAGCTTACGCCTTGCTCTGATCAACCAAGAGGAAAAAAAGATACTGTTAAAAATCTCAGGGGCAGCTGGGTAGCTCAGTGGAGTGAGAGTCAGGCCTAGAGACAGGAGGTCCTAGGTTCAAACCCGGCCTCAGCCACTTCCCAGCTGTGTGACCCTGGGCAAGTCACTTGATCCCCATTGCCCACCCTTACCACTCTTCCACCTATGAGACAATACACAGAAGTACAAGGGTTTAAAAAAAATCTCATTAACAGTCTGAATTGTGGGAAAAGTGAATTAAGGTTTGAGTCTTCAAAGTAATGCACCAAAAAAATCCCTCGTTAAAATGTCATCAGTTAAAAATTATAAATATGCTTATAAATGAAGTGAAAATGTCCCATTTCAAGGTGCTGTGTAAAAATGAGATTTTTTTACAGAATTGTAATAAAATTTGTTTATTCATGTGTATCTTCTTTTCTCTTTTTCAATGCTAGCCATATTGAAATGGGCCAGAGGAAAAAGACACATTAATTTAATGAGAAAGTAATTATATAGTAAAAAGAAATACTTTTAATTTCTCAACTAGATTTACTAAAATATGTTTGTTTCAAGGGAAAAATGAGTGCATGTTGCTTTTGAAAGTAATGACTCTTAATTTTGAGTTGTGTTCAATATTAAGAATTTGAAACTCAAAAAATGTTCAGTTTCTGAATATGAAAATCATAATTCAATATATATAAAATGTCTTTCAATCAGACTTTTCAGGATTACAAGTACCCTTGCACTGTTTTAAATTTCATGTCCTTTAAAGATCTTAGATTCAGTAAATATTAAACATATTAATTGTGAACTTATTCCCTTAAAGATAATCTACTTCTAAATTATATTGGACTGTAATTAATAGAATTACAGTAATTAAATTTTATTAGGTTATTAAGTAAAATGAATACAATATATTTAGTGATTTCTTCTATAACTCTATAAGCCAGCATTTTGCAATATGGTCTTTTGATCTACATTTCCTCTTTCCCCTAAAGAAGCACACAGAGAAGAGTCTGAAAACAACAGTAGTAGTGATACCTTAAAGACAGAAAGGTAATGAAGAAGATACTCTAATTTTTTATTAGCAGAAGGCTTCTGGAAGGCCATGCCCTTTGTGCACCCTCTCTCAGAAGGCCTACAGATCATGACCCCTGAGCAAGTGTTCTCTAAATGGAATGGCCATACAAAACATAATCCCTTACCATATAAAACATATCTGTCTTACCAAGTTAACCTACGCCATGCATGCTAGAGGGCACTGCTCCCTCCCCCCTCTCCACCACATCTTAGGACATTTCTCACATGACATACCCCTCTGTCCAGCGGGAGCGCTTCTTCCCTCCCCTTTCTGGAGTAAGGTAGGTATGGGTGGAGTATAGGGGTATGGGTGGGATTATATGGGGCGTGAGGGAGCAGTTTGGGCAATAAAGTCTCTAAAAGGTTCACCGTCACTGCTCTAGGGCATATTTGGAAGAACAGGGGTGGCCTCAAACCCAATGACCTATCCTTGTGACATCTTGTATGAAGCAATTTTAGGGTATATAAAGGATGGGGAACTCACTTAATTGTCTTAACCTAATGCCCCAGCTTTGCTGAGGGGCACGAGCCTCCCTCAATAAACCTATGAATGGTTTGGAGTGAATCTCTTTGTTTTCTTTCAAACTGGCTGAAAAATATTTGTCAAACTATCTGCTGGCTACATGTATACTGCTATTGCTGTGTCTCAAACTCTTAATTCTTGTGCTTCCAATCTTAACCTTTTACTTACCCTTATTCGGCTAGAATCTAGGGCATACATTTCTAGCACTTTTGCAAAAATAAAACTTAAAATTACAACTATCACTTCTTTGCCTCTAACTTCTGTCTGACATTAAACAATACCTTATTTGTATCTCCTGTTCCTCTTTCATATAGCAAACAATTTTTGTTAGTCCAAATTAATGCTCCATAAAATCTTCATTAAGACGCTACGTTAAAAACAAACAAAAAAATCCCTCACTCTACTTTTAAAACTACTCATTATTCTCATTAAGAAACCTACAAACTTCTACTACACTTTTCTCTTATATTATTTCTACTATTTCATTCCCATCTATGTATAAAAAGATCCTTCTAGTTTCTTCTCCCAAGGGACAGAAATCTGTGTGATGACTTTAAAATTCTGATGATTTTAAGTTTTTCTTTCTTAAATTTTTTTCTCTATTTTGATGATAAAAATTTTTCTTGAACTTGAATTTTTGGAATTTCTCACTGTTTTTATCTTACTGACAACTCTACCCTCTGCTTTTTTCCTGATATCTTCTATTTCTTCCTTTTGTGATTCCTAACAGAAAGAGCCATTCCTAAGGAGCCACACCTATTTTCCTTATTCAAGACTGATATCTCTGTTCAAGATAAATGATGTCAAGATAACTATGATAGTTTGGGTGATCTTTTAAATTTGATTATTGATATGGTCAATTATACTGATTGTTTTCTTAATATTAAACCAGCCTTGCATTCCTGGTATAAATCCCACCTGATCATAGTGAATAATTTCTTGTGATATATTGCTGTAGCCTCTTTGACAGTATTTTAAGATTTCTGTATCAGTGCTCATTAGGGAAATTGGTCTCTAATTCTCTGTTTTTGTTCTTCTTGGCTTAGATATCAGCATCATATTTGTGTCATAA
This sequence comes from Gracilinanus agilis, assembly GCF_016433145.1. Lineage (NCBI taxonomy): Eukaryota > Metazoa > Chordata > Mammalia > Didelphimorphia > Didelphidae > Gracilinanus > Gracilinanus agilis. The sequence continues at coordinate 281,732,642 of NC_058130.1, read as the reverse complement.
AAAGAATTTGGTAGGACTCCTTTGTTTATTTTGCCAAATAATTTGTAAAGAATTGGGATTGTTTTTTAAATGTTTGGAAGAATTCACTTGTGAATCCATCTGGCACTGTGGATTTTTTGGATGGCTTGATCAATTTCTTTTTCGGAAATGGGATTAAGTATTCCATTTCCTCTTTTGTTAACCTAAGCATTTTGTATTTTTGTAAATATTTATTCATTTCATCCTAGATTATCAGATTCACTGTCATATAAGGGCAAAGTCGCTCCTAATGATTGCTTTAATTTCTTCTTCATTAGAGGTGAAATTACCCTTTTCATTTCTGATACTGGCAATTTAATTCTTTGATTTTCTTCTTTCCTTTTTATAATCACATTAGCCAATGCTCTATTTTATTAATTTTTTAATAGAGCCAGCTTCTAGTTTTATTAGTTCAATGGTTTGTTTACTTTCAATTTTCTTAATTTCTCCTTTTATTTTTAGGATTTCCAATTTAGTCTCTAATGGAGACTTTTTTAGTTTTTTCTTTTTTGAGTTTTTTTAGTTGCATGCCCAATTCACTGATCTGTTTTTTCCTCTATTTTACAAATATATCTGCTTTGGTTGTATCCCATAAGTTTTGATATGTTGTCTCCCTCATTGTCATTCTCTTTAATGAAATCAATGGTTGTTTGATTTGTTCTTTGACCCAACAGTTTTCAAAAAATAATTACCAATTAATTTTTAATTTGTCTTTCCATGAACCCTTATTGATTATATTTTTATTGTACAATGATCTGAAAAAGTTGCATCTATTATTTCTGCTTTTCTGCATTTGGTTGTTCAATATTTATGCCCTCATACATGGTAAATTTTTAATCTGTACCATTTGCTGCTGAAAAGGTATATTCTTTTTTATCCCCATCCCCATTACTCAAAAAAAAAAAATGGTTATTGTCCATTTTAAAGGTAAAGAAAATAAAGTTCAGAAGTATATGACCCGTCCGGCTTCTGCAATAAATCAATTTGTGTTTATACATATCCACAGATTCATATTTTAGTAGTAAATAAAACTAACAGACCATGAAAAAATTCACTATCTAGGAACATTAATAAATATTATAACTGGGTCAAAAACTGAATTTTACCTAGATGTTTCTTGATTTCTACATTTCAATTCATCTCTTCCACTTTGTCCTAAGAGCTCTTATCATTACTTTATTCATAATATTTTAAACCGTCTTTTTGATTTTTTAAAAGAAAAGTCATTTCATCAAATATCTCTAAGTACCCATTGTATACAATATAGCACACTGTTAGGAGTCTAGTCTCATATTCCTAAAATCTCAATACTGTGACAATATCTAATACTGCTATAATCTATTCTTGAGTTAATAAGATTCAAGCTATTACCTTTACAAATATAAGATCATGTTTACACCACAGCAGGAGCATGATGAGCTACAGTTTTAGTCTCAGTCCCACCCACCCTCACCTTCCCAAAAACATCACCACTAGCCTTTATTAGGTTAGTAATCAAACAATAGACAATATCTGAATATGTTCCCAGACTCATTGTCAGAATCTATTCTGCTTGCAAAGACCATTAATATGTACTGAAATAGCGTGGATGAATTATCCCAACCTTTACTAAATGCCTACCCTAATTATGGCACAGATGCTGCTCTCAAATTATACAAAAAGAGTAATGTGCCAAAAAAACAAAAAACAAAAACAAAAAACAAACAACTGCAGAAAATAAAAATCTATGCTAGATTTTATAAAGATAAAAAATAATAAGCGCTGATATAAATATAAAAATTAGTATTTTAATTAAAGCCATGCTGATAAAGTTATTAGACCACAGGCTTGTAAGAATTCAAAACTGCCACCCCAGCCATTATTGTTACCTCCCTTCCTGAGTCTGCTGGCCAAGAGGGCCACTCCCTCCTAACCCAGGAGATTTAAACTGTTCTCTGCCTCCCCACGCCCAAAGAACAGGAAACGGAAACCCGTTGGACCATGGGAAATGTAGTTTGATAATTTCCACGTGTCCATAGAAAATACATATATATACTTAAAGATGGCATCTCCCAAATTTCACTGTTACAATTTCATGGGAGCTGGGGGGGACTGACTTCTCACTTAGGGATTTTTCTTGGTAAGGGTACTGGAATGGCTTGCTATTTCCTCTCCAGGTCATTTGACAGTTGAGGAAAACTGAGATAAGGTTAAGTGACTTGCTCAGGGTCATGCAGCTAATAAATGTCAAAAAACAGATTGGAACTTAGGAAGATTGTAAAGATGGAATTCTCTCCCACCTATTTATTCTTTAGACTTTAGCCACAAGGAATGTATATACCCCACCCTATTTAAGAATTTTGTGTGTGTGTGTGTGTGTGTGTGTGTGTGTGTGTGTGTGTGTATGACCCACCTGTGCTAGGGAGTAACAAATCAAAAACAACTGACTGCTCCCTGGGCAGTCCAAAAAAAGGTTAATGCTACCATTTGTCCATGTTTAACTGGAAGGTGGACACAGGAAGTGATGCAAATAACTATCTCTTAAATATGATGGTAACTTCCTGTGAAAGAGATTTGGCCCTTTGAACTTGGCCTTAGAAGAGTTTGGGTTTAAGACCTCAGACTGCTTCATTTTGGATTGTCAGGTAGGTGAGTGAAAGGCTGACTCCCTTTCCTTGGCTTTTCTGGAGGCACTAGCCTCTGAAGAGACCTTTCCTCTTGGAGGGGGCCTCAAGGCTAGAAGCCTTGTTTAATTAACATCTGTGCCCCCCCTTTGCTGGGGGATCTGAAGTCCTGCCTATCTGACCTTCAGACCAGGCCAGCATAATTCATTCATTCTCTGTCTCTCTCATTTTCCCTACTTTCACTCTTCCTATTTGTAAATAAACTACCATAAAAGTCATTCTGCTTTGAGTCTTTAATTTGGAATTGTGTAATCACTTCCTAGGAACCAAAACTCTTAAATATTCAGTCCAACCCCTTTATATTTCCCCTTTATAAGATGAGTCTTCCTGACACCAGACCTGGCCCTCTATCTCCTGTAGCACCTAGCTGACCCTTTGGTTGTTTTTATAATAACACAAAGAATAGATATAGATAAGATAGAATAAAAACCTTAATAGTCTTTATGTAATCCTGTGATACTCCATTAAAATTCCTTTGCCAGACATCTGAGACTTTCTGCAGCTTAGCAACCTAAAAAAAAAAAAAATCACTTTTCTATCCTTAAAACTACTCTTGGAGGAATTTTTATTTCCCTGACTAATTCTTATTATTTGGGAAGGTGAGGGCCATTTCTCCTATAGAACTGGAGTTTACTTAAGACTTCAAATGGGGGCAGGTGGGTAGCTCAGTGGATTGAGAGCCAGGCCTAGAGACAGGAGGTCCTAGGTTCAAATCCGGCCTCAGACACTTCCCAGTTGTGTGACCCTGGGCAAGTCACTTGACCCCCATTGCCCACCCTTACCAATCTTCCACCTATGAGACAATACACCCAAAAGAATCTCAAATGTCCTTTAATGAATAATCTGACTTAATTTACCTATTGTTTCTCTATTATTCTACTTAACTAAGCTGTTTCCATTTTTATAACACTGAAACAAGCATGGGATTATGAGTCTGGCTTTTCTTTAACTTTTATGGCCTTGAAAGCAAGTCCAAGACTGCAATATGCAAATGAATCATCTGTCATACTGACATAATATTGTCTAGAAGGGGCTTTATTAGAAACTAATCTTGGTTCAGTTTTATTTTTTCTCTGAGATTTAAACATTTTCTCTAGCATAATAAAAGTAAGGTTTTTACCCCATTCCTACCTTTATTATAATTAGTTACCTACCACATGAAGGAAAAAAATCATCCATTGTTTATATTGCTTTATTCAGACAAACTAGATTCATCACATGAATACGTATACTTTTTGTCTCTCTGCTCATATCTTTCTTTCCCTTTCCCCTCCCATCTTTTAAAATCCTACCCATCTTTCAATATCTAATAATCTAATCTAGGATCTCAAATATCACTTTATATCTCTTATGCTAGTCTATTCTCCATTAACTATATAGTTTATTTTTATGTATGTACAACTACACGCATAAATTGTTATATAAACATTGTGCAGGTTAATGACTAGACAGATACGCAAGAGGAGGTAATCAGGAAGGCATTTATTCTTCAAAGTTCTATTCTACAAATAGTTTACCTTATACTAGATCAACCAACAAAATGAGCATTTACAGTACTTGAATTACATAATTAACAAGGGCTATACTGAATTTCATGACACAAAAAGGATAAAGAAGATAAAATGGATAATTTTTTTTGGAAGCACAGTCCTAAATAATTGCAGATATTTTAATTTTGTCAATATCTCTATGTTTATTAAATACTAGAGTTCTAGGTATACTTATTTCTATATATTGCATACTCTTTTATTAATCAACCTTAATTTTTAAAAGAATACTAAATTGTTTTTGAGAATTATGCTTAGTAAAGAACATGTCATGTTCTTCCTACTTTTTAAAAATTATCTTCCATCCACCATCAAAAAATATTTATTTTTTACAAAAATAAAAGGGAAACAAATAATCAGTGGCACATTCACTGCTCGTAACTACATGTATACATGCTAATATAATAAAAAAAACTAAATTCTTACTGATTAAGATAGTATTTTTATTTTCATTATATTGACACAATTAAAATATCTGCAATTATTTAGGACTGTGTTCCCACCCCTCCCCCCCAAATAAGACTGTATGGGGCAGTAAGGTGACATAGAGGAGAAAGAGTCTGATCTAGAATTGGGAGGAACTGAGCAGGTCATATAGCTAGGAAGTTTAACCTCAGAAACTTCCTAGCTATATGACCCTTGGCAAGTCACTTAACCTTGTTTTCTAGTCCTTGCCCTTCTGTCAGGGTTATTACTAAGAGTTTTGTTTTTTTAAAGAGTGGATTATAAATCTGACCTCAGCCACTTCCTAGCTGTGTGACCCTAGGCAAGTCACTTGACCCCCACTGCCTACCCTTACCACTTGACTCCAAGATGGAAGGTAAGGGTTTAAAAAAAAAATAACTAAATTAATGGCTATACCAAAATAATTGGGGGGAGGGGGGGTTAAGCAGAAATCTAGAATCTCAAGGGAAATAATGAGAGGAAAATACCTCTCAAGAGCTATGGCACAGTATCACAAGAAATCTATCTATACTATAAAGTAGTAGCTACCAAAACAGAAATAGGACCCAGATAAGAATTAGAAGCAATCAAAAATAGCATCCAGGTTGTCTATGATATATACATATTTGTATGATATAAATTATAGCTAGGAGAAATGGCTGAAGGAAGGATTCTCTTTTTTTTTTTGAAAGAAATGAAAGGGAAAATAGAAGGCAATTTCATAGAAATCAAGTTTAGATAAAAATTCATTACAGTATATAAAACATAAAACATTTTTTAAAAATTTAGATACAAACAAGCTTATTCTCAACCACATCTAGGAGAATTCCTATCTGAACACAAGACAAAGGAGAACATGAAAGATAAAATAAATAACATGACCACAAAAAGGTAAAAAGCTTATGTACAAATAAAATCAATGAATGCAAAATTAGAAGAAAAATATTAGAATAGGAGGTGAGGGAGTTTCATCCAATACCACCAATTAAAGTTTAATATCCCAAAAAGAGAGAGGGAGGGAACTTTCATAAACCTGTAACTGGAAGAACTATTCTTCAATAGATAATTGGTCAAAATATATGAACAAGAGTTTAAGACTGATAACACAAAGAATGACCACTGAAAACCTGAGCTAAGTCAGTAACAATGGGAAATATTCAAATTATAAAAACTGAGTTTTTAATCTTATTTCACTTCAATTGACAATATGTGAGGGTGAAGGTGGGAGCAGTCAATGTTAGAGAAGCCATGGAAAGAAAGACACCATGAAATATTATTGGCAGAGTTGTGAAGTAATCCAACAATTCTGAATTTCAATTTGGAAAACATGCAAGAATGTAACTTTAAGCCTTTTCATCCAGGTAAAGTCACTACTGGGCATATATCCCAAGATTAAACATTCACCAAAATATTCATAATGGCACTATTTGTGGTTAGTAGTAGTTAACTAACAGAGGAAATTACTGAAAATACTATATAAAATAAAGTATAAAACGTTAATGTACTATAAAATAAAGACTAAGAATTTAGAGAATTGAAATAAAATATAAATGAATTGATGGATGGTGAAATAAATATATCATTAAAAGCAAAATTAAATCTAAAAAAAATTAAATTGTCAGATGGTCTCTACTTACAAAATTTTTTGCTCAATTATACTTTGTCACAAAGGATAGTTCTATTCAGTGAGAGAATCGATAACATTTATTATGTATTTATTATGGGTCAGGCACTGCTAGGCATTGGAGATGCAAAGGTAGTCCTTGCTCTCATAGAGCCCGTATTTAAATAGGACAATAACACGCAGGCAACCATGTACCAACTATATACGAGATAAATTTAAATAATCATCACAGGGAAGGGACTAGCATTAAGGGGAAATCTAGAAAGTTCAGGAGAGGCAAAGATAAGAAGAGCATGGAAAGAATGCTAGAAAGCTAGTCAAAATACTTAAAACAGACTAGACTAGAATAGAAAATACCTAGAATCTGGAGATGGAGAGTTCACAGAGCAAGAAGGCCAGTGTCACTGAATTATAGAAGAGAAAGATATAAGGTATGAGAAATTCGAAATGTTGTTGGGGGTGTGTGGGGGGTGGTGGTGGAAGGGAACACATACAGGTTTGAAGAGATCTTGAAAGTTGCAGGGAGCCACCAGAGTTTATTAAGTAGTGGAATGTTGTAGTCAGACTAGCATTTTAGGAAAATCATTGGTAGATAAAGGATGAACTGGAGTGGAGAAGAGACAAACTGAACAGTAGACTACTATAGTACTCCAGGAATAAGGTGTTGGCAGTGTAGGGAGAGAAAAAGGGCCATATATACAAGATATGGTATGGAAGTGAAAGAAAGAACTTGATAACATATTCATGGGTGGGGGTGGCGGAGTGGGGGGGAAGATTGAGAAATGGTAAAAAGACACCCAGGTTGCAAGTCTAGAAACTGGGAGGATGGTTGTACCCTTAACAGTAATAGCGAAATTACAGAAAAGGGAAAAGGTTTGGTTAAGGGGGAAGATTCCATTTTTGATATGTTGAGTTTAAGATAAGATGTCTGCAGAACATACAATGTCCAAGGGGAAGCTGAAGATGAGATGACTGGAAGTCAAAAGAGGTTAGAGCTGAATAAGTAGATTTCATAATCATCAACAGACATAATAATTATTGAATCAATGGATGCTGAGATCAACAAATGAAATAATTTAGAGGAAGAAAAGGCAGCCCAGAACAAAGCTTTATAGGACTGGGACATCCATGGTTAGTGGTCATGAGCTGGATAAAGAACTTGCAAAGGAAGTTTCCTTTAAAGTCAGATTGGTAGGAGGCAAACCAGGAGAATAATGTCATGAAAACGCAGATATAATATCAATGAGAATGTAATTGTGTCAAAGACTGAAAAAAATGTCAAGAAAGATGAGGATTGAGAAAAAGCCATTACCTACAGCAAGTAAAAGATCATTAGTAACATGGAAAAGAGCAGTTTTGGTTGAATAAGGTCAGAAATCAAGAATTAAGAAGGAGAGAAAAGAAAGCACAGGCATTTATTGTAGACAGACATCTCAAGAAGTTTAGTCACAAAAAGCAGAAGACATATGGTACAATACTGAGGGAAGGATGGATCAGATGAGATTTTCTGAGTATAAAAGGCCCAGTCTGAGACCTCATACATGAGGTCATACTGACCTTGTCACATGAGAATTTCTCCCAGAGGGAAGTCCCAATTTCACAAGTTTCAGACTAACGATAGACTTTAAAGTACTTTAGGTGGAGCTAGCAGTCTTAATCAGATGTGAAGTACTCTTCTTTTTGTCCTGGTAGTTTTTCCCTTTGTGTCAAAGTCCTTTCTAAGGTAGCCCTGCCCTTGACTGGATCTTTCCCTTTTGTAAAGCATCAGCCTCTCCTAGATCTAGACCTGGTCTAGGATTCCTCATTTTCTTTATAGCCATTGAAAAGCCAATCAGCCATCCTCAGATCTCCAAGAGGTATATAAATTCCCCAAATTCCATGGTGCTTTGGAGCTGTCAATCTAGTGGGATTGGCACTCTCAGGGGTCAGTAGCCAGAGTGGCCAGTCTCAAGGCTCTGTGTGGATTTTGACTTGCAATTCAGTGTGGAGGCCTGAGGAAAAATTACCAAACTCCTTTCCTGATTAAAGACATGGTTTCTCTGACTATAATAGTTCTGTTTTTTCCAGTTTAACACACCTCACACCCATCAGATAAAGGAAAATGATAAAAGTTGCCAGTAATATGGAAAAATTGGCACATTAATACTACTGGTAGAGCTGTGAACTGATACAACCATTCTGGAGAACGATCTGGAACATCATGCTCAAAGGTCCTACTAAATGTGTTTTTTTTTTGAAACCCCAAATTTGCACTCCCCACCTTTAGGAACTTGTCTTGGGGGAAGCCCCTGACTACTGACCTGACTGACCTTACCAATGGACTGAACAATAGGTACTTAATAATCCCAGTTCAGATAAGATTGGTAAGCAATCAAGTCTTAGGCACATTTTTTGTTTTAAAAGTTTATTGACATTAATCAGAGACTCCTCCCTGGTAGTCCAGCACCTGGTTGGAAACATCTTTTTGTAGCTAGTGTAAAGCATCAGACTCTTCCTATCAATCAAGCCCTCCTTTCCTTGTATCCATGGCAGAGAATCAATCATACTTCCCTGCCCTTTGTTCCTCCAAAATGTATATGACCCCAAGTTCTGTTAACTCTTTGAAGAATAAATCTTTGGCGGTGAGTTTCTGCCAGAGACATTGTCCCCAGAGTCCCAGAGCTTTAGCTTGGTGTTGTATTTGATGCTTGGCTTTGTGTGGTGGCCTAATATTAAGGACTTGTCTCTTATCCTGATTAAAGATTTGGTTTTTCTAACCATTTTAGTGGTTCTGTGTTTTTCCAAGTGGACAACACATAAAATTGTGCTTTCTCTTTGACACAGTCAACACCACTACTAGTATGTATATACTACTCTGCATGCCAAAAGACATTAAAGGCAGAAGGAAAAGAACCTATACAGAGGGAGTTTGACACAGGGCTCAATAGACCAAAAAATGAAGGAAGAGGTGAAAGAAAGTAGGAGTGTATTGTATTGAGGGTAAGGTACTTTAGGTATGCCTTAGCCCCAGAACTCCACAGATGAAAGAACTCTCCTGTGGGATGAGGGACATAATTACTCAGTTGCAATAGATTCATTCACATCCCAGACTTATGGAGTTGACCTTGCCCTGAACCCAGTTACAGACTGAAGGTCAAGTAGCCCCAAACCGACCAAATAAATAAATAAAGTGTTGACACTTGGAGCCCCACATATGGGACCAGATGTTACCACTCCTCAGCTACCCCAGCCTTTAGCTATTTCCTAAAACAACTTAATTCTCCTGAGCACTCCACCCTGTTGTAGCCCTTCCATAGCCAGAACTCCTCCCAGCTGAAGAATATAAACCCTGCTACTTCTGGGGATTCCAATACTTTGGTTCTCTGATGCCCTTGCCTTGATTAAAGAATCTCATTACTGCTATTTTGGTAGTTCTCTTTATTTCAAATTGACACCTCCCCACACTCTGTGAAAGGCTCAGGATCCATAACTACAATGAGACTTGTACTTCTGAGTAGCAGGCTAGACTAAAATCTCACTCCCCTACCCATCCAGTATGCCTTTGGAAAGTTTAACTGTTGTTAATAAGCTATATTATTCTCTGAAAATTACGCTGTATACATTTTATTTTTATTTACATGTTGTTCCCCCTATGCCCTTCTCAGCCCACCTCTCTAAATCCTTCAGAACAAGGACATTATTTTAGTTAATCTCATTACTGACTCTCCAGAAGGTTAAAACAAAGAACTCAAAAAAGACTCAATCAATTTCATCTAGCTCCCAGAAAATAGCCCCCTGGTCTAGCAATCAACTGAAGTAACTCTTAATCATCCTAACCACCTAAAGACAATCAACTCATGTGCCTCTTAATTCCCTGGCCTCCAGCTAAGTCAGTGAGTTTATATTACCAGGCTGTGGCCCTTCCACCTCTTCTAAAATGAACAGACACCCAGCTTCATGAAGGAAGTCTCAGATCTTCAGATCTCAGTTCCTTCCAGGGAATACACTTCTCCCAAAGTGGTAGCTCTCTGTGTGTGGCTCTTGTCTATCTTCTTGCAGTGATTAAACCTGGTAGTTCTGATTTTTTTTCAGATGACAACAGGAATTACTTCATTTTGTCTTTGTAGTCCTACCATTTGATTTAGCACAATGCATAGCACACAATAAATGCTTTGTAATTTGCCCTGTAACTATACTAAAAGATTTCTAAATCAGTTACTATAAATAGCAGAGAGAAAATATAATGAAGAGTATCTGTAGAGATCTATTCAACATTAATGCATTACAATTAATCAAATTTTAATTGGTTCCCCAAAATGAAGCAAATACAGGTCTTTTTTAAAAAATGAAATTATTTTGAAGACGAGCATGGGCATACTTATGGAATAAAAGTAGATTTTAACATTCAGGAAATTAAAACATTTTTATTAAAAAAAAATACTGAACAAATAATAGTTAACAGTTGCATAAAACACTTGTCCATTTGAACTATGGAGAAACATTTACAAAGATCAATAAAATGACCTTGATATTGTAGGACTGTAGGTAAGGGACAAGGGAAAAGTATGGATTATCTTTAAGAGGAAAGGAGAATTTGGATACAAGCCCTGGAGGGGGGAGAAACATTTGACTGATTTTAAGTGTCACTCCTAAGCTAGCTTTCCACTGAGCAGGAAGCTGCATTTTTGCTCTTGCATTCCCCTGGGAAAACCTAATCTTGTGGAATCTTCTTTCCCCCACACCCCCATCCAAATTCTCCTCCTTTCCTCTTAAAGACAAGCCATACTTTTCTCTTATCCTGTATCTACATTCCAACAATATAATACTCCTTTTGTTGCTTCAAGATAAATCAAATGATGTTTTCCTTTTGCCAACATAATTATTTTAACATTTGCAATTGCACTCCAGCTAGAGAAAGCCTATTTACCAAAGACCAACAAATATTAATATGTAAAAGTTTCTAGCACTTATGACTATAAGAGCATAAAGTTCTATAGTAAATAATCAAAGAGATAATTAAGACACCATCTAGCTATTTTACTAAAACCAATATAATTTTCTTGGGCTGATATCCAGATTTATGAAATAATTGGGGAAAAAAATACCCATACCAACTCTTCCAAAGAATTCAATGGAAATTCTGATTGACTTTTTGATTTTCACAACTACAAACCTCAATGCAATTGCACTTATATGAGACAGTATTGGGTGTGCTGTTCTCAGGATTATTCAGTTTTGTTACCTTTTGTTGAGGACTCCAGGACAAGCTTAGGAGGGAGAATGATGACACAGAAAGGGCAATAAATAACTGGATGGTTCCATCTCCCTCATCTGAACCAGGTTGGAAGAAGCTACAACCCAGTCACTTGTCATCATTTTTATCTCACACATTGGCAAAGATAAGTGGTTTGCCATTTTCTTCTCTAGACTATTTTACAGTTGAGGAAAATGAGACAAATAGTTTTAAGTGACCTGCCCAGGATCATATAACTGTCTGAGTTCAGAAATGCAATCAAAAGATGAACTGTCCTGACTCCAGGCCCAGTGCTCTAGCACAATTTCACGTAGGTCCTCCCCCTAGGGTAGTGACTGCTGTTAAAAAGAGAATGAGTGTTTGATGCTATATCTCTCTATGTCTCTATCTATCTCTGTCTCCTGGATCTTCTTGAGGATTGATTTTATACACACACATACACACACACACACACACACACCAGAGATAGTATAGATGGAGGAGGGATTATGTGCCCAGGCCTAGGTTGGCTATTGTTGATATAAATTATGTCTCTCTACCATGACAGGCTTGATTGGCTAAGCCTGTCAGTTGTTCCCTTCTAACAGTTTGCCCAGGCTGGGAAACCACTGAGAGGTTGGGTGGATGGTAAACCTCTCTAGTTCCCAACCTGAGATTGGATTAGTTGTTGATAAGGCTATTGATTGGCTATTGGAAATGTTGTTATCTGACTGCTTATTGATCTCCCTTTCCCAAGGGCCTTGGTATAATAACCACTCAGGAAAGGTACTTATTGATAAAACACTATATTGAATCTATTGATAGGGTAAGGAAAACAAGGTAACAAGATTGAGGATTAGGAAACTATTGCTAACTGATTGGCTATTAATCTAATTGTTGATCAAATCTGAAGATTGCTAGGCTTGTAGAAACTGGAGGTTCTTCACCCTCTCACTAACTCTGACATGAGTTGGCCACAGACAAGCCCGAGATTAGGGAAGGCTATTGATGATGTTAATAGATGAATCAGTATGCTCTCTCAGCTCTAATATCAATGGTGTTGATTGATCACTAGCTCTCTCAGTTGGATAACAGGTCACAGGTTTCAGGTCTACCCTTTCACCCTTCACCTCCCTCCTCCCAAGTCCTTGCTCCAAAATGAGTCTGCCTTGTCACTTGGAGGTGTTTATAGGGCTGGGGTCAACTGAATTTTGCCCTTGGCTCACAGCACCTGGGGACATTCTGAGCCTCTCAACTGCCAGTGCTGTCATTCAAAGTGACGTCCATCTTGTCCCAGGTCATGATTTTAACACTGCAAACTTTTTAGAGACTGTATGCCACTCCATCCTCCCCCCACCCAATCTTACCCCAGATAAGAAAGATCTCCCATTGGCCTGCTGCACAAGAGGGGTGGGTGAAGTGAAAAAATGTCCTCAGAATGGTGGAGAGGGAGAAGGGAACAGTTCCCCAGAGTCCCTTTAGCAAGCAATGGTGTGCATGCCCACAGAGAGGCTCTGCATGCCCTTTTGGACACAAGTGCCATAAGATCACCATCATAGCCTTAGGTTTTCTGCATAGTTCTGGATAAAGTGATTTCTACTACTAAAAACTACTTATCCTCAACTGCTTTGGGACAGTAACTGATAGAGAGGTCCAGGGCAAGTCATAAAAGTTATCATAATTTGTAGAGCAGGAACAACTTAAATGTATAGGTAGTTTCACCATCTGGTATTCTTTATAAAAACGAAAATTCAGGTTTGAGTCAAAAAAAGTCCCTCAGGCAAAATAAGGAAGACCACATGCTTTAGAAGAGACTCTCTCAGATATAGGCTGGACTGGTCTCCACTGATTTCCTCTTGAACTCTGGAATTCTATGACTATGAGAAATAAGAACCCAGTGAATACTGTGAATCATCTATTATTATTAAAAAAGATGCAAATGTTCAGCTTTATCACCATTTTTTCCAGTATTGTGGCAACCACTGAAGGTGATTTTGTGTATTATTAAAGTGAAAAGCATTGTGCTAAATGCTAGGGACACAAATAGAAAAGCAAAACAGTCCCAAGGAATTTACATTCTAACAGGAGAGTTAACAAGAAGTTTCAGCTACAAGTCAAGAAAGGCTCAGTAGTTCTTACTGAGTGCAGTAGCCAAGCAGATGGCAATATATCTTTTCAAATGTTTTTTTTTTTTTTTAATTTAAGACTATGTCTATTTCTGAATTAGAAAGTTCTCATCAAGCTTCAAGGTGGCCTTGGGGCTTAGTGGAATTGTTATTTCTGTAGTTGGCAGACTTATTTATTTCTGGTAATTGGTCAGTAGTTAAGAGGTTGCAGGGATATTTAATGAACATTTCTGCTATTAAAGTCACTGTGCTATGTATTAAAATTAGAAAGAAAAATGAAATGAAGTTCTTGCCCTCAAGTTAAGAGAAGAAGTTAGCATTAAATAAAAAAGTTCAAATTTAAACCTCAGTCTACCGACTCCAGATCCAATACTTTCCCTATTACAAGTGGTTAAATAGCCAAACCTTTCTCTCCCAAAATAAAACATCATCTTCTGAGGTTGTTTCCGTTTTTACCAAAAGAAATGTATCAGTATATGGGAAGAGTATGTATTCCAAATGATTCTAGTGATAAAAAAAGAGAAAAAGATCCTGTGAGAAGATATTGGCTTAGTTTTTATTTATTTTGTTGACCATTTTCTAATTGAATTTTAAATCTGCCTGGGAGATTTGTGGGATTTCTGCCCAACTGCATAAGAGCCATGAGCTTGACTATTCTACTCTAGATGATTTTGAAGCCCATCAATCTTAACAACAACAAAAAAAAAGTGAAGTGTGAATAAAGCTATGTGCTTCAATTGTGATAATTATGGAAGTACATAGCATATTCCACTTTTCTATAAAAGTCTACTCTGGAAAAGTTTTAGTCACTCAGGTCAAACTCATTGATAATGTACTTGATGCTGCTACTTTGCTCCAAGGGGAAAAAAAATGTAATGCAGTTTGGTAAGAGAAGTGCTAAAAATTTTATGCCTATTTGAAAGTTCTCCTCACAAGCTTCTACAAAAGATATGATGGTGTAAATCAACTTAATTAGTTTCAGAAAGATTATGCTTTAAATGTCTGAGGTTCTAATCCCCTTCATTTACAGATACAGGGCTCTGAGGTACAGGGAGAATGGCAAGAAAATTTTACCAGAGGCAAAGAATAAGGATAACTAAAGAGAAAGGTATCAATGTTGACATCACAAAATTTTCTGCATGTATGTTGTTGTTTATGTGTTTTTATAGAGTTCTTTATATACCCCTACTTAGGATCAATACTATAACCACTTCTCTCTTCCATTCATGTTAATGTAATTTTTCCTTGAGATTTGGTTGGCTCAAGGAACCTAGGATTCAGCCTGCTGACATCATCACTTCCTGTTTCCTAAGTACAAAGCAGTCACAAGAAACTGGATGCTTAGCTGGTAGATCAAGATACTTAATGTAGTTGAATTAATTTGAGCCGACTACAATACCTATCCATTTGGACTATCTTTCTGTTATGGATAAGTAAATCTCTTTTTGATAATAGTTGAATGACTTACTAGAGTCTCATATTATTCTAATATCACACCTGGACTATCAGGGATCCTGCCTGAGTTAGGGCCAGCCTAGAACAAATGGCACAGCCAAAACAATTAGAATATAATGAGCTCCTGGAAGTGGGTGATGAGCATGGCAAGAGAAAATGAGACTAGTTTACTTTTAATATTCTGGTGGCCCTCTTGGTGATGCCTCTAGAAATGGTGTTTCCTTTTTGAGAAGCAATGAATAAGGTTAAACTTGAATTCAAGAAGACTTCCAATTCAGATTCTATATTACTTTCCAGCTGTGTGACTCTGGACACTCTGAAGTCAAATATTGATTTTCTATTTAATTCTATTCGGTGACTGAGTCTATTCAGTAATTGCCAGAGCCATTTTTCTTTGCCTCTGAGTTAAGTTCAAAAGTTCATGAGTCCAGAAGTTCAATTTCCCCTCCATTGTCCTATAAATCACCTTAACTCAAAGAAATATGTTATCTCTATACAGCCTTGCAAACTCGTGCACAATTAGGGGAGATTTGTTATCCTACTGACAAGCTTTATAGAATGCAGGTAGGTGCCAAGAAGTCTGTTATCTCTATTCAACTAACCAGCAAATGGACTCTATACATAAACCTTTCCTAACAGTAGGATTGAAGGAGGGGTGGTTGCTTGTTCCAAATATCTGGCCAATCATATTGTTTTTGCCATATATACTTCAGAAAACCTCCATCTACGATACTTCCTGTTCTTTGTTCTCATTTTATATGAGAACATATAAAAGCTAATAAGCCCCACCTTATGGTTTTGGCTTACAAGTACAAGACCCATTTTGTTGTTGACTACCAGTCTCACCAATAAAATGAATATGCTTGTGTAAGAATATAAATTTAGGGTTTTGACTAAATATAAGAATTCTAAAGTAATATTGTGGTCGCCAATTTAAAGATACTATAACTTAAGTCAAAAATGAACTTCAGTAGCTTTATTTATAAAGAGATAGAGTGAAAATGGGAAAATGTAGCTAAAGACACAGCTTTTAACAAGCCTACTAGTCATTTTCTAGTGAAGTGAGGCTCAGCCCCTCAAAGGCTTCTCCACACCCAGTGTTGTCTTCAGCTACAGTTCTACCAGCATAGCCTCCTCCAAAGCCAAGGCAGGAATCTCCTGAACCAATCCCTCCAGATGACAGAAAAGGAAGACCAGCTACTCACCCACACAAGATGAACTCCAAAAGAGAAGACTGAAGTCCAAAGAAGATACAGAAACAGTACTCTAAGAAGCAGGCCAGGAACTAAGGTCCCAAGTCAAAGTGAAGGTCCCTTGGACAGGAAGTTCAGGACCTTTTATAGTCCTTTCTCCACATCACTTCCTGTCACTTCCTCCTCTTACAGGAACCAATTGCAGTCTCTCAATTTGCCTAGCACTGCCCAGGGGCAGGACAATGGCCTCTGGAGTTGTCACCCACTTTAGCAAGGGACTTGTGAACTCTCATACTTAGTGTTAAGTAGGGGTGTTTACATTTTCGATTGATTCTTCACATTTGAAACGGTATTGCCTCGATTTATCATAATTTTCAAACATAATTTGATTTCTCAAAGCTTCAGTTACCTCAACTGCAAAATAAGAATAATAATAGTGCCTACTTCCTCATCTGAGCAGCTAGGTAGTTAGAGTGCAGGCCTCAGATAAGGAAGACTAATCTTCATGAATTCAAATCTAGTCTTAGACACTTACTAGCTGTGTAACCCTGGACAAGTCACTTAATCCTGTTTGCCTAAGTTTCCTCATCTATAAAATGAGCTGGAAAAGGAAATGGCAAACCACTCCAGTATGTATATCAAGAAAACCCCAAATGGGGGGGGCAGCTGGGTAGTTTTCAGTGGATTGAGAGTCAGACCTAGGGAGGTCCTAGGTTCAAATCTGGACTCAAGACTCTTTCTCAGCTGTGTGATCCTGGGCAAGTCACTTAACCCCCACCACCTAGCCCTTACCACTCTTCTGTCTTGGAGCCAATACTGTGTAAACAATATTGGGTCCAAACAGAAGGTAAGGGTTTAAAAAAAAAAAAAAAGAAAAGAAAAGAAAACCCCAAATGGGATCACAAAGAGTTGGTCATGACTAAACAACATTAACATCCTCATTGTGAGGATAAAATTAAATATCAGGTAAGAGCTTTATAGATCTTAAAGCACTACATAAATGCTAGCAATTAGCAACTATTACTGTAAAACATCTCTCAATCTTGTAAAATTAAGAGAATAAATTGCCTGTGACTACTCAACAAGAGAATAATGTGAATAAGCTCTACAT
The DNA here is from genome assembly GCF_016433145.1 of Gracilinanus agilis. Taxonomy (NCBI): domain Eukaryota; kingdom Metazoa; phylum Chordata; class Mammalia; order Didelphimorphia; family Didelphidae; genus Gracilinanus; species Gracilinanus agilis. The sequence goes on along the minus strand of NC_058130.1, from coordinate 281,715,249 downwards.
CCTTAAAAATTCTACTATGACAGAAGATAATTATTAGTAAACTGTTTTTGGTCCTCTAGCTCTGATGGACACAACAGACTGAGAATTTAAATTTCCTCCAAGGTCTATTTGAGAGTCAAACTCTTCAGAACTCAGCTTACTTTTAAAGCAGTCTGAAGACACTGACAAAGTTTAAGGATAGATACAGAAAGGCAAATTACCCCTTCAAAAGTAAATGAAAAATTCACAAGAGGATTAGTTGTGCTCACCACTGACTGAGGCTGGGATACCTTTGTATTGTAACTAATTAGTCATGATCAGCCAGAAGGTTGGGGGTGCCCCATTCCCCAAGTACATCTCCCCACCCCCTTATCTTTTTTTAGGGAGTCACATCTGTGTAAATTATTAGGTTATAAATGGCTTTTTGGAAATGAAAATGCAGCTGAAATGTCTATGCTCAGTCCTATATTTTGTATGGATAGCAAGATATTGAAGAGTGGCAAAAGAGATCCCCCATTAATGAGAGAATGCAAACAAAGGATCCTTTAAAGAGCCCAAAAGAAAAGGCTACTGCATGCACATGGGAAACAGAGCCCAGGAATCTTTGGTTTTGCCATTTTTGTATTGCTTTGTATCCTTCCTCTAGAAGAAAAGAGCAGTCATTTCCCACTAGGAATTCACCACATGAAAATGACCAAACATGTTCCCTCACAACAATCATCTTGATCCAATTATCACTCCCCAACACACACACTTTATCTCCTTCCTAAACTTCTGGAGTCATATAACTTGAATTATTTTCATTCCACACCTTCTTTTCCATTCCATTTTCTCCCTCTGTTATCCAAAAGCAACAATGGTACTCATCCTTTTCATGAGAAACTATAATTTGCTACTACATGCAAGTACATATTAAGTACTTACTATGCGTATAGCAATATGCAAAGCAACACTTCATGGTCTGGAATATTATATTTCTTAAATTATTTTGAAATTTAATTTAAAAGTAACAAAGTTACAGGGTAATTTTAAACCTACAATTTCATTGTGTCTTTTAAAACAAAAACTGATATAGTATATATATGAAAGATAAGCTTGAGGACTTTTGAGAATATGAATTTAGCCAGAAATAAACTGTAGCAATGAATCCATCTCAGAAACCACTAACACAAACGGTCTTACCTGCATCAGCTCTGGATCGCTGACCTGCTGTTTTTCCAAATGGGGTCTTCATTCATCTGTGTTTAAGTGAGCAGCAAAGCTGCTAGACTAGGGTGAAAATCTAATACTTCGTAATTTTTTTCTCCTGAATTTCAAGGTTCTTGTTAATCCACCATCCAAGCGTGAATTTCTTCTCCAAGTTCAGAAAAAATACTTTATAACACTGTAAAATAATGAAAAAAATAATTACCTAGGGCCAAAGAAATAAAACAAAACTAAGACATGATTTTATAAAATAGCATCAAAAAAATTTTTTTTTAATTTTTAAACCCTTAACTTCTGTGTATTGACTTATAGGTGGAAGAGTGGTAAGGGTAGGCAATGGGGGTCAAGTGACTTGCCCAGGGTCACACAGCTGGGAAGTGTCTGAAGACAAATTTGAACCTAGGACCTCCTGTCTCTAGGCCTGGCTCTCAATCCACTGAGCTACCCAGCTGCCCCCAATAGCATCAAATTTTAAATAAAAATTATACAAATATTGCCTAAGGCACAATTTCCTGATATTTCATAATATACGCCTTAGCCTCCAGAACTATTAGGATGTGACACGTAGCCCCCATAATATAAGAGCACAACTTGTTTTATTGTGCTTCACTTTATGGCACTTTGAAACTAGTTACTGTTGATGTTGTTTTACAAATTGAAGATTTGTGGAAACCCCCTGCCAAGCAAGTCTATTGGTTCTATCTTTCCAACAGCATGTACTCACATCATGTCTCTGGACATTTTGGAAATTCTTGCAATATTTCAAACTTTTACATTATTGGCACTAATATATGATCAGGGATCAGGGATCTTTGATGCTCCTACTTTTAAATTGTTTTGGGTCATAATGAATGACACCTAGATAAGACAGCAAACTTAATAAATCTTGTATGTGTTCTGACTGTTCCACTAACCAGCTGTTTCTGTCTCTCTCATCTTGGGTTTCTCTATTCTCTGAGACACAATAATATTGATGAATATTATTACATAAATATTATTACATAAAAGTTGGTGATAAAGCATTGGGCAAGGTTTAAGATTGACTTTAATTTTGAAAGAAGTTCTTCTGTGAGAAAATGGAATGAAAGAGCACGGAAAGTTAGAGAGCTATCTTTTTCTAAAGAGACAATCAGTGCAGCAAACTTCATTGTTGTCTTATTTTGAGAAACCAACACAGCTACCCCAAACTCCAACAGCCACCATCCTGATCAGTCAGTAATCATCAACAAGTCAAAGTCCCTACATCAGCAAAAAAAAAATTATGACTTGCTGGTGGCTTAGATGATGCTTAGCCTTTTTTAGTCACAAAGTTTATTTTTTTAAATTAAAGCAGATTTTTAAAAAACATAATATTATTGCACACTTAGACTACAGCATCATAGTGTAAGCATAACTTTTATGTGCACTGGGAACCCCCCCCCCAAATTAGGTGATTCACTTTACTGTGATATTTATTTTGCCACATTAGCTTTATTTTGGTGGTCTGGAATTGAACCCAAAACATATCTGAAATATGTCTATATAATCTGCACAGAAGGATAATGGACACTAGTATAATGGAAAAGTTAATAATTAAGGAATAATTAGGTTTTAAATGATTTGTTGGCTAGGCAGATTTAAAAAGTAATGGTGGAGGGGGCAGCTGGGTAGCTCAGTGGATTGAGAGTCAGGCCTAGAGACGGGAGGTCCTAGGTTCAAATCTGACCTCAGACACTTCCCAGCTGTGTGACCCTGGGCAAGTCACTTGACCCCCATTGCCTACCCTTACCACTCTTCTGCCTTGGAGCCAATATACAGTATTGACTCCAAGACGGAAGGTAAGGGTTTAAAAAAAAGAAAAAAGAAAGAAAAAAAAAAAAGTAATGGTCGACAGACTCTCCAGTGTGTCCAAAGACCTCAAATAAAAGAGTAAAGCGAATCATTGAACTCAAAAAAATATGTCCAAAAGAGCGATTAGTTATAACAAAAACAATTAAACCAGGATCAATTAGGATATAAAATTAAGTAGTCTGATTTCTAATTGAAGGAAAGTTTAGGGTCTTTCCAAGTTGGAAAAGGAAAAGAATAGGTTTCAACCCAGTTGGGAGGGGAATGAGTAAGTTTTAGGGTTTTCTATACTAAACTAAAGGATACGGATTAATTATAACCACCTGTACATATAAAGAACAATAGATGCTTTATATAGTCTGGTTTCTCATGGATGAATAACAGGAAAACAATAAAATGGAGAGTATATGTGGCAGTACAAGATGGAGTCTATGCTCTCAAGTTAAAATATGATTAGTCCTTCTGATTCTCACACTAAACTAATTCCATTTTATACATGATCTTTATTTTCTCTAACATTAGCAGAACAACTCAGATAAGACAGTCCTACAATGCTCCAAACCTTCTCTTCCCTCCCCTCTCTTTTTTCCTTCCCTTTAACCTTCTGTCTTAGAATCAATTCTAAGTCTGAAGAGTGGTAAGGGCTAGGCAAATAGGCTTAAGTGACTTACTTGCCCAAGGTCACATAGCTAGTAAGTGTCTGAGGCCAGATTTAAACCCAAGTCCTCCCCACTCCAGTCTATTTGAACCTGGTCACTCCCCACTCTATCCATGTGTGCCCCTAGCCCCAATTTTCTTGAATTGATATTTGAATACTGGTTACAAAAACAGACCAGATTTGGGGTTTCAGGGCTCCTAGGAAAATGTGATGTGTTCTTTCCACAACAGGCAAAGCCTAGGCCCTAGGTCAGTGATGGTGAACCTGTGGGCATCCCCTGCCCCTCTGCCAGCAGACCAATGGGAGTGCATAGGAGGGTAAGGTGGGTAGCTCATAGGCAGCAGAGCTGGAGGGGAGTGGAGTGCTCCAGCCACTCCTCTCCCCTTTTCTATTCTTGCCTCTCACTTCACTTGCCCCTCTGCCCAGCAGCCTAACGGGAGTACTTCCTCCCTCCCCTGTATGGTGTAAAGGGGGTGGGGGGAGGAGCACGGCACTCTGTCTCTAAAAGGTTTGCCATTACTGCCCTAGGTTATCTGGGCCTCAGATTATAGACTTATTATGAAACAAAGTAAACTGAGATGAGTAGAACATTTGCCACCATTAGGCATCTCTTTCCAAAATATATAGGAAGAGTCAATGACATATTAAAGACATATTGAGTGGTTTCTTAATCAATCCAATTCTTATTTCTTAGCATTTGTGCCTAATTGTATCAAATAAAACTTTTCTATGTAAGTTAAAACATCTGATTCTCTTCTTATATTAAAAGTTTCCATCTTTCACATGATAGCATTATAATGTCTCAAAACAACAACAACAACAATAGTTAATATTTATGCCTATTATATTCCAGGCACTGTGCAAAGTGTTTTAAAATCATTATCTCATTTGAACTTTCCCAACTACTCTGGGGAGTAGGTGCTTAATTTTACAAATGGGGAAACTGGGTACCAACAGAGGTAAATGACTTACTTGCCCAGGGTCATACAGCTAATATATGTTTGAGAAGCCAGGTCTTGCAAGCCCAGTATTCCATCCATTTTACCACCTACCTGCCTTATTGATAGCTATGCATTTACTATATTGGTATTACCCCATCATGATCACAGTTACGTAAAGCCTCAACCTCATACGCCACAATAAATTCCAATTAGATAAAGATCTAAATAGAAAAATAAAAAAAATTAAGAGGACAAAAGGTTCAGTTTTCACAATTATGGATGAGGAGAAATTATATAAGCAAACACAGAGGAACAAAATAGAACACCCTGCTTAACAAAATTTAATAACTTCACACAAATGAAATTAAAACACCAAATATCAAAAAAAGATAAATATAAAGATAAATCACTGAAAAAGTTTGACATCCAAATTCTGAGTTGATATGTGCTAGATTAAATTGTTCTCCAATATATGAAGGATATGAAGTTTTCCTAGAAATAACAAAACTCATCCTAACTGCAACTTTATAAAGTTCTCAGGACATTTAATAAATCAGAAAAATGAAAATATAAACAACCCTAAAGTTTAACAGTGATGGGGAATGGATAGAGAAATTTACTGTAGAAAGAAATGTGTAAAAGAAAACTCCCTAATCCGCTGAGGGATGGAGCTTTGAGCTGGTCCAACTGTTTTGGTAAATAATTTAGAATTATTTATGAAGTTATTAAATTGTTCATATCTCTTGACCCAAGGATTCCATTACTGGAAATATACCAAAATAAGATTATCAGGAGCAAGAAAAAAATCAATATGTACAAAAAATATAAATGGCATCATTAAAAGTTGAGAAAAAATAAAGATTAAGAGAATGGCTAAACAATGTAAATATAATGCAATATTACTGCTGCATAAGGAATGATTTTAATTTTAAAAATATGCATTATATGCAATAACTACAACAATGTAAATAGAATCATCACGGAAACAACAAAATTATGGTAAAGTATAATGGCAAATTTTGTACCCTAATATTAAAATTAAAGGGCATAGCCTTCTTTGTATTAACAATTAACCACAAAAGTATAAAATTACATTTGCTATCAATCGCAATCATGCTTTTAAGTAGTTCTACTTAACTGTTTCTGGAAGTGTGGCTTCTCTGGACCTTTGAAGTAGAAGAGTATTGCATCAAAAAATAAATTTATCAGTAGAATCTTAAAAACGAAACTATTAGTTTATCCCAATGTTTACTGCCCTGTTGTTTGGTGATTTTCATGTTTAAAAGTAATAGCCTTTTTTCCTCACAGGTTAACTAATTAAAAAATTTTAATGCTAATAATGATCAGTCAAAAGATAACTAAGAATTGTTTTAAACTCCTTGCATTTGTGTTTTTTTTATCACTGCTGTATTCTTTTTATCTGCTCCTCAGTTTCAGGTGCAAGTGCCAAAGATAAACCTTAACCCATGGACCCAGAAGTTTGAGTTGTAGCAACCTTAAAAGTCAGGATTTCAGTCAGGGTAGTACTGATGGGCAGTCAGTCTGTAATTCGAAAGAACTATTAGTAGTTCTCAAGTGTTTGGTTTCATAAACTTTTTATACTCTTAAAAATTGAGGAACTCAAAGATTTCAATATTTACTGTATGAGAAATTTAATAAAATTTAATGGTATGTGTTTATTAATCATTTAAAATAACAATTAATTGCATTATATATTAATGGAAATAACATTTTAGTGAAACCATTTTGCCAGACTATAAAAATTAGTTAAAAGTGACATTGCTTTACATTTTAATGTCTAACTTAAAAGAAGTCATATTTCGAGATGTAAAGTGGCGTCAGTGGCGGCAAGGGGAGTGTGAGCGAAGGCGCAGCTTGCATAGAGAGAAGGCGAACAGCCGCAACTGAAACAAGATGAGCAAAGCACACCCGCCCGAGCTAAAAAAATTTATGGACAAGAAACTATCATTGAAATTAAATGGTGGGAGGCACGTCCAAGGAATATTGCAGGGATTTGATCCATTTATGAATCTTGTGATTGATGAATGTGTAGAGATGGCACCAGGTGGCCAACAGAACAATATTGGAATGGTGGTGATCCAAGGAAATAGTATCATTATCATTATGTTAGAAGCCTTGGAAGGAGTATAAGGAATGAAACACCAGAGGTGCCATGGGTCTCCTCTGATCCTTTACATTCCGAAAAGCCTTTTTTTTTTTTTTGTTTCATTTGATACATTAGATGTCACTGTATATTCTTTGTTTTTTTTTAAAAATAAACTTTTTGTAAGATGTTTAAAAAAAAGTCATATTTCCATATTTGATGTTGAAATCTATTGTCTTAGTTTGCTATAAGAAAAGAACATTTACTAACTCTCTATATAAATTAGACATACATAAATAGCAAAATATACAAATCTAAAGGGATAAAGCAAGAGACAAAAAGGGAATAGCAAAACATATTACACCTTTGACATGACTCAGAACATCTGTTCCATATTCTATGCCTATAGTCTACCATCTCTCTTCTGACATAAGGAAAGAATGTTTCATCATCAGTTCTGGAAATTTACAACTGGCCATTGCACAAAGATTGTTCTGATGTCCTGTATTACTTTTCCTTTAAGAAAGGATATTGTGATGGCTACATAAACTGCCCTCATGGTTCTCAATTTACATAAATCTTTATTTGTTCTGAATTTACCATTTTGTTTTTATATTACATTCAAAAACTGTCAATTGCTCGGACATGGTCTTACTAGTAAGCTTATTTATCTTTCTTATTATATCTTATTTACTATCCCAAAACAAAAAAAAAATGCTGCTATAAATGGGATCTTTCCCTCTTTGACCACCTTAGTAAATATGTCCAATAGTATGGTACTGCTGAGGCAAAGTTAGATGTGAGTGAATGATTTTCCTAAAATAATTCTAATTTGTTTTCTAGAATCAGTAGCCCAATTCAAAACTACACCAAAAGTGTCAGCTGGTAAATTCCAAGCCTTTCAACTTTTAGCATCTTTGTAAATATAAATGAAATCAAACTGAAACCTCAGAATTGTTTTAATGTAGCTTAAATTTAAAAATTTAAACATTAATGTTTATTATTTATCGTGAGCATCTTTTTAATGTATCTATCATAAATGCCAATAATCTGCATTTCTTCTTTTGAAAATTGCTTGTTTATATTCTTTGACTACTCTAGTTTATCTTTCTATCAATAATAGATACACACATATTATTCCATTACTTAAGTCATTTGATACATAAAGACTTTCCCTTCCACCCAACAGTTTCTGTTCCAATTCTAATTGCAATTTATCTATGCACAAGCTTTAAAGTTAACATAATTGTTATTGTCTACAGTATATGCCAGCTGCCTTAGGCATTTCTATTTTGAAATTTTTCCTCAATCACACTTGAAGTAATGGAGCACAAAGAAAGTCTTTCTCAACATTCAGTTCCTCTCTAACTGTAAAGAGCTCCATGTTTTGGTGGTCATCATTGGCTACTGAGAGATTATACCCAATTGTAGAAGCTAACTTAAATAACCTTTAAGAGCCTGAGTTAAACAATTTTGTGGTGAAGTAATGACAAAATAAAAGAAACCTTCTATGTGCCAGTCAAAGTGCTAAATTCTGGGAAGGCAAATATCAGAAAGACTACCCCATTCTAATAATAGAAAACAAAACATATACCCAAAGCAGAGATTCAGAAACTCAGCTGGGTTGAAAGTGAGTGTGACTGAGTGGGAAAGCCACAGGGTTGGGAGGCACTGACAGCAGGAGAAGGCTGCTAGGAAGAAGTAGGGCAGTCCAGGGAGTCAGGAGTTGGGAGATGTGCCAATTTCTACACTCAGGAGGTCTGACTTCTTAGACATTCTGATGTTCCCCTATTATTTTATGTGAGTTTAAAATACTAAAGCAATTGTGGCACTGTGTAGAAGTGGTTACTGAATCAGTCAGTTGCGTAATAAAAACTTTGCCAAAAACAGGGTATCTTTACTCTAAAACTCTATTTGGACTTTTATGAATATTTTCGCCATTCTTTGGTTAAAAATTCTTCCTCTTGTCATTTTTGTGAAAGGTATTTCCATTCTTCCTCTAATTTATGATATGACCTGTTATAGTTAGATTTAATGTCTACTTGGGGGGTTGTGAGTAAACTTATTTTTTTTATTACATTTATTAATATTCATTTTTAACATGGTTACATGATTCATGCTCCTCCTTTCCCCTTCAACCCCCCCCACGTGCCCCCACTACCCATGCGCGTTTCCACTAGTTTTGTCATGTGTCCTTGATCAAGACCAATTTCCAAATTGTTGGTAGTTGCATTGGTGTGGTAGTTTCTAGTCCACATCCCCAATCATGTCCACCCCAACCCATGCGTTCAAGCAGTTGTTTTTCCTATATGTTTCCTCTCCTGCAGTCCCTCCTCTGAATGTGGGCAGCATCTTTACCATAAATCCCTCAGAATT